>NW_025110012.1:0-96519 GCF_011392965.1 Frieseomelitta varia | reverse complement strand
TACCAGACGAGTTCGAAAGAAAAAGAAAACGACAAATTATCGTATACGGTTCGGCCACTCGTTATGGTCCGCAATCAGTCGCCAGCGCAAGTGGTCAAGTTAGTTTCAAGTTATTCGCCAGTTTTTAGACAACATAGAATGTCTTAGGAACCTACGTAGTTATTTTGTTCCATCTGGCCTGACCTGAATATCCTGACCTTGCCGCGATCCTTGAATTTTAATATTAAACTATCGTTCCGACAAATTAAAAGGCTTTGAACATTTTAGGAAATATATATCGATCCTTTGACGTTAACTTTTGAACTTGGATAACTTTCTAACGATAATATGAAATAATATGAATAAGCAGCGTATATGAAATTAATTTGAATTAATAACATAACGAATAAATAAATAAAATTTAGAAACCGTAGCAAAGTCAAAAACGTTCGGATCATGTCAGAGTACCACTTTAAAGATGTTCCTTTGCACAATTACTTTTGTGCAATCTTTAATTGTCAGAACACATTATCTAATGTTACAGATGAATATTGTCAGACATTTCAAGTCTTGTTACAATAATTCGATATAAAGTTTTTACTATACTAAGAATATTTTATTCAAATTTGAGATAATTCTTAACGTCAGCCAGTACGATTCGATCGAACATGACGAAAAGATCGTAGAATTAAAATCAATCTCGATTTCAATTCGTTATTTGTTCACAAATTAATTATTAACTGTCACTTGTAGTAAAATATTTTGCTCGAATTCGAGATAATTTTCAACGTCACCAGATCGAGAAGGATCGCGGATAAAATTTCTTGCTCTGCTCTTTCTACAAAATTTTTGTCAAAATCAACGTAGTTACCCGTAATGGAGCAACGATCAGACAAAGATCAAGTCGATCTGTACAATCCGATTTCATTGGTTTGCCGCAGATCGAGCACGTTGAAGCGGTACCGAAGAAAGGACATCACGCTCACGTTACCCGATGGCAAGACGCTGAGCAACGTGAAATGGTTCGCCGTATGGTGCGACGAATTCTCCGTGAGTAAGAAGCGTATCCTTCGGTGCTCGTGACCTTCGGTGTCGCTACGACTTCCACTTGCACGCCGCAGGAGAACCGGTATCGTTTCTTTGCCGCGCAACTTTCACGCTCGTGAAGTTTGTTACCGCGCCGTCCCTCCCCTCGCAGAATAGAAAGCAATTGCCTACAATTGGCTCCGAGCCACACACAACCAACTACGTACCACCTCGGCAAATTACGCTCGATCGTCTCCGCGAGAGAGAATGTTTTCGAATGCAAACGAGCTATTGGAAATCCGATTACGATCTTGAGAATCACGCGTTAAAGGAGCGCGCGTGTGTGTGAGACATAGCGTTTAATCAGTCAAAGGCTAACGTTTTCCATCGATATGCAATATTTCTTTTTTTTTTTTTTTCTTTTTGCAATTTTTCCAACTTAGGTTAATTGTAGGTTGTCGATAATTAATATTTTTAACGTTGGTGGATCATTAGTCGTGGTTTTTTCAAAAATATTTTTAATGAGCCGTATTTTTTTTAATCGTCAATTGAATCTCTGCATCTTCTTCGTGCCCAGAATGAAGATGATACTTCATGTTTCGCCAATTTCATTACAAAACTGTTTTGTTAAAGCTCACTGTCGAAACCTATGTACAAATTTTGTTTTAACACTTAGTTTTAACTACCAAAGTGGTCAAAATTTATAATTTTTCTTAGATATTTTTCAGACGACAAAAACAGCTTTATCTTTAACGATTTAAACAAATTTGAATAAAAGTTGCATACTCAAGTTTACTCTATTTATACTAAAGTTTCTCTATTTCTTTTTTTTTTTTTTTTATTTCAATGCTTTAATCGTCGGTAGTTCTAACGTTAATATCGTCAATGTGTCATTCATGACGACAAAACGTTTAATTACACTGGCTCTATGAAGAAGAAAATTTTGAAATGAAATTTTAGCCACACCCCCTAATTTAAGCTTTCAAGCTTTCAGCAATTGGGGAAGTGTAAATCGACTTATGAACGAAAGTGTAACCCCTCAGCACGTGACAGAGATCAACCAATCGGTCTGTGGTGTACATTTTTTCTTTTCTTTTTTTTTTTTTTCCTCCCCTTCACCAACGGAATTTCAAATTGAACGAGAAGTTTAACCGAAAGCACTGGTTCCGTGTGGCCGGTTATCCGCGACAGTCCGCGCGGATCGTCGATTTACGTCCTTGATATTGCCAACGCGACGAAAATTTATTCCGACACACGGCGGCAGATACCATGCATGTAACACCGGAATGATAAAGCCCGATCACGACACACACGGAACGGCAGCGAAACGGCCGAAATTTCCATTACCGGGGGGACGGGCGTTGGAAAACGATAAAATGGAATCTGTTTGTGGCATTATTTCTGGGGCTTATGAATTCTGCATACCACCACGGGCCGAGCCGCCGCCTACAGTAATCGTATTACAAATATATGTGTTAATCCCTTCGGGACAAACGTTTCGGGACAATCTCCTGAGGCAACGTTATAACGCATTCAGAAAGATTGCTGGATCGTTATGGCGATACCTGAGATTTATTGGAACGTGTTGATCTCATTACACAATCGCGTGCAAATGCATCTGATTAAACAGATTCTTTAGTTTAGATTCTTTGTCAAACGTTATTTAACGTTACTCTTTATCCAACGTTATGTGAACGTATTTATTCTTTGTTTGCTCGTGTGCACTTCCATATACAATCTGGTGTGCAAAGTGTGCTATAAAGTAGAAACTTGGTATTCTTGAAATTTATTGGAACGTGTGATCTCATTAGACAAAAGCTTCCGATCAAACGGGATTATCCCTTTATTCTAGACTCTTTGTCTAAAATTATTCATCTTTGCTCTTTGTCTAGCATTATAATTCTGCCATTAATCTGATGCTGTACGAACGTGTTTATTTGCTTATCGTCGTGCTTCTACATACGTCTGTCATTGAAATATAAAGTGAAGAATCTGCCTTGATGTGAAACTTCACCAAATCGCTGCAGACGGTTTGCAGATTTTACAACATTACGTTCATTTCTAAAAGATGGCCGTGTTTCGAAGAAATTGTTATACACTATCTCGTATACCGATTGAGCGTCGCAGCTGATTCAAACCCCATTAAAGAAACGTACCTGTTGTAAACAGGTTAACTTTGGCGACGTCAGAATACCACGAAACTTCGACTACCCGAAACCACAAAAATTGGCAGCTTTAAACGGCGTACACGGAGTAAGCTCCGAGCCAATCGTCGTCGTCGATGCTCAAACCCTCTTGATACCAAGCTTCAGCTACGATGGCGAGGCGCCTGGTAAGTTGCTGGCAAAAAAATCTCGTCTTTCCCATTCATAAACGAAACGACATTTTTACATGTGCCGAAACGTGCAGATATAATCTCAATATAAATACGACAAACAAGAGAACGATTGATAACAATTTTTGGAAAATTAACACGTTAAATTACGTTCATGTCAGAGCATTTTTTCTTTTTTTAATTTTCCTTCGCGAATGTGTCTATCTTGCACGTGCAAAATATTTATATTTTTTTCCTTAGCGGATGTGAAAATTAGAGTATAGAATGATAATAATCGATCTTGGGGGATTTCGATACAATTATCTCGAGTTTGTTGGATAAATAAGGATATGGAATGTCTATACCAGGAATCATTGAACAAGAATTATTATTATTATTTGAATAATTTTAAATTATTATTCGAATGATTTTAAATTATTATTCGAATAATTTTAAAACAAGATTTTAGACGAGCATCTTGAAAATACTCCTGATATTGCCATTACTATCAAACCAATTATAGCAAAGAACAAGCTCAGTGTTCTCATTTTCAAAATTTTCATACATTTTTAATTAATACAAATATATTTTTCTAATCAACGTACCGTTTCACTATAAAAGTTGTTTCAATATCCTCGTAAACAATACAAATTGCGTCGAACTAATAAAAAAATAATGGCCCTCGACAAATGTTTGTTGACCAAAACCAACGAGACGCAGAATATCCAAAAGGTTGGACACTTGTCTGGAATTAAGTTATCAGTTGCATAACTCCACTGCGCAGTATTATCGACTCCCTAAGTTCCATTAAAAATTTCTCTCAAAAAATGTGTTCTCATTAAAAATTTTCATACATTTTTAATTAATACAGATATATTTTTCTAATCAACGTACCGTTTCACTATAAAAGTTTCACTATAAAAGTTTCAATATCCTCGTAAATAATACAAATTGCGTCAAACTAATAAAAAAATAACGGCCCTCGACAAATGTTTATTGACCAAAACCAACGAGACCCAGAATATCCAAAAGGTTGGACACTTGTCTGGAATTAAGTTATCAGTTGCATAACTCCACTGCGCAGTATTATCGACTCCCCAAGTTCCATTAAAAATTTCTCTCAAAAAAGTGTTCTCGTTAAAAATTTTCATACATTTTTAATTAATACAGATATATTTTTCTAATCAACGTACCACTTCACTATAAAAATTGTTTCAATATCCTCGTAAATAATACAAATTGCGTCGAACTAATAAAAAAATAATGGCCCTCGACAAATGTTTATTGACCAAAATCAACGAGACCCAGAATATCCAAAAGGTTGGACACTTGTCTGGAATTAAGTTATCAGTTGCATAACTCCACTGCACAGTATTATCGACTTCCCAAGTTCCAAGTTCCTGCTTCCAAGTTTCCTCCTCCCCGCCCCAAGTTCTGTCGAAGACGAAAATTTTCGTTTTTTCTTCTCGCAGACGCGAAATTCTGGGTGGGTGCCGGGCCGACGCCATCGCCGCAAGGTATTCGGGTACCGGACGAGAACGGAAAGGAGCAGCCGCTGCGTCGATACGATCGCAAAGCCATCGTGCTGACGTTGCCCGGGGATCTAACGATCCACCAGATCGGCCACTTCGGCGTCTGGTGCGAGGCGTTCACCGTGGACTTCGGCCATGTACAAATTCCGCAGAATCTTAACGTGCCACCGTCCCTGAAGATGCTCGGAGTTTCGCCGCAGGTAAGCTGGAAAGGCTTCTTGTAGCCAGCCTCAGCGAGAAGGGGGCAGGCTTGCTGCAAGAGGAGACGGCTTGTGGATCTTTTAAAGCGCGACGCAAACCTCCGCTAATCCGGCCAACTTTCCGCGGACGCAGCTTCTCACAGCCGAGTCCGTGTATCGTTGCGAGTTAATTGAAACCGTGGCATTCTCAGAACACGAAACTGCGAATGCCAATCACGTTTCGAATTGGCAGGAGGTAAGGGGATTCCAGCCAAAGTTCTTTAGCCGTTCTCCGTCGATTTACATCGGGCCCTTTCGCGCGCAAATTCCCACCTTAAACTTCCAACCGCTTTTACATTCCGTCGGCATTCCTCGCTGAGCTAAATGTCTCGGTAAATCGAACGAATCTTGCTCTCATCTTCCGCGGCTGCGACTTCTGTATATAATGGAAGTTTAGGAGTAAAAATCATACACTCTCGTTTGGCGCGACAGTCATCGAACGTCTTCGCCTTTCGTTTTTCGCGTAAACGCAGTCGAGACAAACTTGCCTTTCACGGCTCACGATCGATACGGACTCGATATTGTTCCACGCTGAATTTGTCTCTGTCAATATTTGAGCGGATGTCTGACTGTCGGCGGACGACAATGCGTTCGCCGATTTACGGATTTTCCCCGACCGAAAACGTGCTGCCGAAGTATCTCGTCCTCTCGATAGAAAGCCATATACGCGCGGAGAAGAAACTTTCGTGTTTTGCTCGCTAGCGTGGAAAGTTGCTCTGGTGCCAATCAGTGTCTCCGATGATTCCCGGGGGAGAAATCTGCCGATTTCGCCGCCGTGTGTGGAATTCCCGTCATCCTGTTCAAAGTGTAGCGATGTAAACAACGAGAATCGAGACGCCAGCCACCTGAGAAAAGTGAAAATTTGCTTTGCGTCCTCGTGGAAAATTTCTGAGGTGAATCGGTGTCTCGGTGAACGCGGGGAAAAATGACAAAAGTGCGATTCTCGTTGTCGTAGAATTTTGATCGTGCGAAGGAAGAATTTCCACAATGCTGCGATTGATTTCTCAGCGAAAATGTAAACGACGAATCGATTGAAACACCCAGAAAAATGAAAATTTGTTCCAAAAATCGTCAGAGAGACAACTGTGTTCTCGTAGAAAATTTCCAACGTCAATCGGTGTCTCGACGAACGCAGAAAGATGAGAAAACGTGTTCTTTTCATTGCCACAGAATTGTTATCGTTGCTACGATTAACTTTCTTGTCCAAAAAATAAACAATGAATTGTCGAGACGTCAATAGCCTCAGAAAAATGAAAATTTGTTCCAAAAATCGTCAAAGAGACAACTGTGTTCTCGTAGAAAATTTCCAACGTCAATCGGTGTCTCGACGAACGCAGAAAGATGAGAAAACGTGTTCTTTTCATTGCCACAGAATTGTTATCGTTGCTACGATTAACTTTCTTGTCCAAAAAATAAACAATGAATTGTCGAGACGTCAATAGCCTCAGAAAAATGAAAATTTGTTCCAAAAATCGTCAAAGAGACAACTGTGTTCTCGTAGAAAATTTCCAACGTCAATCGGTGTCTCGACGAACGCAGAAAGATGAGAAAACGTGTTCTTTTCATTGCCACAGAATTGTTATCGTTGCTACGATTAACTTTCTTGTCCAAAATATAAACAATGAATTGTCGAGACGTCAATAGCTTCAGAAAAATGAAAATTTGTTCCAAAAATCGTCAGAGAGACAACTGTGTTCTCGTAGAAAATTTCCAACGTCAATCGGTGTCTCGACGAACGCAGAAAGATGAAAAGTGCGCGATTACCGTTAGAGAATTTCACCGTTGCCACGATTAATCTTGTCATCGTAAATGTAAAGGACGAATCGTTGAGACGCTGAATGAAAACTGTTGTTCACTCACTGCAAGACCCATGCATAACATCCTGTCTCTGTCCTTGTGTTGCAGAACGTGCATCGCGGAGGGCAGGGACAGACGCTCGGTCTGGCAAGTCTGTACGAGCTGTCCGCTTCGGCGTCGTCGTCGTCGTCACCGGCCACCGTCGCTCCGTCTCCTTCTCCCTCGTTTGCGAACGCGTTGCATACTCAGCGGCAATACCAGCAACGACCGACGACCTACCGGCCGATCGCTCGCCGAGAAGATCAGGTCCAAGCGGTCCAGGCGATCGACTATCGAATACCAAAGAGCTTGCAGACCCAGGAACCTCTCGCGCAGCAGCTCCGTCGGCTTCAGACCGCCTCTTATCCGACACCGGCCGGAAGATCGGCCGCGATCGTTCAATACGGCGACGACGTCGCGAATTCGGACGACGCCGCGTATCAGCAACAGTACAAGCTCGACGATGATCAGCCTTCCGTCGAAACGGCCGCGACTCAACCTGCCGAATCATCGGCCAAGCGTGGCCAAGCAACCAGCAGAGAAAGCGAAACTCAGCCGAATTCGTACGCGAGATTGCGGTTCCAGGGCGACAGGAGGGTGGACTCCTTCGTTCGTTACTAACGTTGGAGATTTGTAAACGTTCGCCGAGGCCAAACCAATCAGAAACAATTTCACGTTGATACTTCCACGTTCCTTGAAAAATTTGCTGTCGTGTGTGTGCGTTTTCTCGCGTCTCTAATCTTTGCTGCTGCGTTTGTCGTCCGTGTTGTTCGATTCGATGATCGAAAGGAAAATAAGAAAGTGCTAGTAGTGGATAATTTCTTATTGTCGCTCGAGGATTCCCATCGAAACGCTCGTTCTTCCCATTTACGGAGGTTCGTCTTCCCTCGCGATAGAAATCTCCGGGCTGTTCTTGCTTGATTAGTCTTCGAGAAACCTCGATCAACGGAATTCGATCCGTACGGCCAAGGCAAGGGGAACGATTCGTCGCGGTAAACGGTAAACCAGATCGTAAATCAGACTGTCTAAGCAGAACTCGGTCGAATACTCGCGTTTCGACAAATTAGCGAAAGTTCCTTGCCTGGCTGGCTGACCGCCGATCATCATTCGTTCCGTTCCCGCCGGCGGTAGGACCTTTTAGGTGACACAGCTGGGATAATATTAGGCTCGTTCGTAAAGTTCCACAGTCGCGTGAACAAGCACTTTGGAAGTTTCACGCTCGCGAGAAAACACGAGAGACGATGCTCCCCTTGGCTTTCATTTTTATTTATTTAACATCGGCAATCTGTTGCATCTGCGACGGAGAATCACTGAAAGCTACCCTTTACCATCTGTACAGCTACTTGTACACACTTTCGTAGAACGTACACACACGCGGACACTCGCACTCGGATGGAAACATTTTGTAATTCAGCGAAACGCTCAAACAACGACGAACGAAGCGTAATTAACATTGCGGACCGTACACGATAATTCGTCGCTTTCTTTTTCATTCGAGCTCGTCGGTACGACATCACTGGATAGAAATTATTGACAAGTAATAAATTGATCATTCGTTTTTCCCGAGTTATACTTAGATGTACTTAAAACTGAGGAAATATTGCAATTTTGAGGCAAAAAGTTCTCGACGTGCGTTAGAGGTTAATCACTTGCGCTGGCAACTGATTGCGGACCGTAACGAGTGACCGAATATCGTACGCGATAATTCGTCGCTTTCTTTTTCACTCGAACTCGTCGGTACGAGTATCGCTGGATAGAAATTATTGACAAGCAATAAATTTCTCATTTGTTTCGCCTGGGTTAGATTTAAATATACTTGAAACTGTGAAAATGTTGCAATTTGGGACAAAAGATTCCGGCGCAAGAGGTTAAACGCATTTTTAGCAACGTTTACTTTTCGCTATTAACACCTTAGCAGACCAGCAAATTCGACGGGATGCCTTTTTGTAATTTTTGTAGTAAACTGCGTGCGTAAATATTGTCCACCGAAAAGTAGTATCTTAAGATGACGTTGTTTAAAAAAAAAAGACGAAAAGAATCTGACCCAAATGTGGGAGCTTCCTGAGAATTGGCCAACAGGAAGACAAATTTTCGTAAAAAGACCAAAGATATAATTATTAAGAGGCAATATTTTCTGTAATTAGAAAAGCAACGCGATATCGGTCGATTGAAAGCTAAGAGCTACGTAAAGAATCGAGATCGAGCATGACAGAAAAATCGTCAGACTCGGCTCGTAATTTGTCAAACAGTGGACACTGGACTATTAAGAGGTTAATTTAGCATTTACATCGGTTAGTTCACAAGCAGTTCACTTTATCTTACGCGCGTTTACAAGAGAAACGAAAAGAAAGAAGTTTCCACGAAGAAAGGAAAAGTTCCCTCGGTTCCATCTTTCCGCTCGTTCGTGAAAATAAAAATAAATTCACCGTGCGTGGAGGCAACGTGATGAACTATTCCACGTACATACGTAGGAGCGCACATGCCCACGGAGACGTGCCTTTAATCTCTCGAATCCCCTTTAGAATTCTATTGTAAGAGACGTATGTAGGATCTCGCCCCCGTAGAAGTGGATGCGTCGCGTCCTCCTCGAACAATACGGAGTCGCCGTAATTCACGCTTTGCTGTCTACCGGCCGAGCCTTGTATGAAACACGTGTCGATATTAGTGACACTTGGATATCGGTTTGTCTCTCGGCTCATCTGCGTGCGTTGCACGAACACGAACACAGACGCGTGGCCACCGAAAGAATATTCCCTGTAACTTGAGACACACTTGGAACACCGAGGCTACGACAATTTCTTATCGCTCAATTCCATTCGCGCGTTACGCGTAACATCATAGCAGAGACGATGGAACTCAAATTTTGCGACACGAGACACTTGAAACTCACGAGCGAGTGACAATCTGCGTTATTTATTTCCAAATGAGTTTTCGTTCGAACCTTGGACTTGTATCGAGAGAGAGAGAGAGAGAGAGAGAGAGAGAATTTGTCAAAAGTTTCTAGTTTTAAGAGAAAAGAAGAGAAAAATAAGCATTCCGAGTTACAAGGGAGATTTCATGCTCCGAGAGTTTCGAGACTTCGCCAACTTTCAAGCTCGAGTTTCGCGAATCTAAAAATCAAATCTCGCCCGGTCTCTCCGGTGAAAAGTTCCGGCGATAAGTTATAAGCCCAGCGAATGAATGTCACGCGATTGTATAATAAATTTGCCCGTCGCCGTTACAAGTTCAAAGTACAACCACTGATCTAAAGTAGTACAAGAGCCAAGCGAAGAAGAAGAAGAAGAAAAAGAAGAAGAAGAAGAAGAAGAAGAGACGTTGTTTTTCTAAGAGTTGAGCGTGCAAGGAGAGAGAACGATGGTTATTCGACTGTGATACAAGGGTTAATTATTCTTATCTTCGCGGTCCGAGAGGAGGCGCGCGCGTTGTTCCAAGAGACGAGAAGAAGTTTCGTCGCTTTTGAAATAAAACTGAGGAAATCCCCTTTCTGCCTAGGCCAGTTCTTTTTCTACGAGTTACAGGAAAGCTTGTACCTATTTACCAAGATTTTACAGATTACATATATTTACACGCACCGAAATCACGCATCTAATCTTCTATCCTTCAGTTCTTTTTCTTTCTTCTTTTTTTTTTTTCTTTTTTGTACGTTTCTACTTGAGATCAATGTGCGAATAAACGTATTTTACTTTCTTGACAATCTGAATGTGAGTTCCTTGCCTTCTACGGTCAGACGGTCGCCTTTGACCGTAACTTCGATCTTCCGATCGAACGTCGATAAATTTGCTTCTTCCGCTTTCCGATTTTGTCGGGTCGAGACTCAAGTCTCGCCACTGAAAGAGAGAACTGCCTCTCTCGGAGCCTCGGGAGCGTAGCAACAGCGAGATCCCGAGGCTCGATCGTTCGACCGATCGATCGGTCACGCGGCCGCGTGATCGAAGAACAATCCGACCGTTGTAAAACGGATGGTAAACGGTTTGTCGTTTGATTTCAGTCGAAACTGAACTGCGAAGTTCTGGAGGACAGGCTGGCATTCGAGGTGCGGTGGGCCGTGGCCGGAGACAGCATAGTCGCCCAACTCGTTGGAAAACTTGGTGAGTATATATTTCCGAGCTGTCCGCGCGCACGTCTCACAAAAGGACAAAACTTCCATCGCATTTATTGAAAGCCGCGTGAATTTATACCTGCCGCCGGCCGAAGATCCGGCTCCAACTTTTAATTAACAATACTTCGGCCACCGGCGTCGTCGCCATCGCATCCACCACCGTCAGTTCCGTTTCAACGCAGAATAATTCAACACTTGTTTCAGTTTTGCAGCGCGGTTTCGTCTCGTTGATAAAAAAAACACGGCACGCCAGACACACGCATACGTTTGATGTCCGTACGTTGCACGAACGAGGTCATTAAAGTATAATTTTCCTTTCTATTTGCACGGCACCGATCGTCCACCCCATTTGCCCCCCTTTGTCAAATCTAATCGCTCCTGCGAGAGAAAAACGGGCCACGAAAAATTACGTTTCACACTCTGATTAACACGCTTGGCCGCGGTTTAAACCATTAGGTGAAGTGACGAAGATCTTCCTGTTCAGTCCTTTGGCAATTGAGTGTCGTAACAGCGGAAATTTCAAATACTAGAATATGTATTTGTATATGTGAATAATATATAAAATATTTAATATATATATATATTATAGTACATTAGTATTTAATACTAATATAAAACTACTTAGTATTATTATTTAATTAATTAATATTACTATTAGTAATTATATTAATATTACTAATAATATTACTATTTAACTAATTAGTTAATTTAGTATTACTATTTCAATACTAATATAAAACTAATATAAAACTATTTAATTAATTAATATTACTATTAGTATTTATATTACTATTTAATTAATTAATATTACTATTAGTAATTATATTAATATTACTAATAGTATTGCTATTTAACTAATTAGTTAATTTAGTATTATTATTTTAATACTAAGATAAAACTATTTAATATTACTATTTAATTAATATTACTATTAGTAATTATATTAATATTACTAATAATATTACTATTTAACTAATTAGTTAATTTAGTATTACTATTTTAATACTAACATAAAACTATTTAGTATTAAAATAATTTAATTTATATTAGTATTTAATATTAGTATATGTACTATAATACAGATTAATTGGTTGATTAATAGACTAAATACAGTACTCGTTATGACTAAATATAACAGGACGTACAATTCCGTGAAATTCAAAGAAAAAAATTGTTACATATCCTCCTGTAACATGTTACACATCATATTATATCTATTCATCACGTTCAATCATTCTTTCTTTAACACATTCACATGTACGAAGTTGACCCACAAATCAAAATTGAATCCTAGATGCAAAATGACTGGTAACTTTAATATCTTTGACATCGTAGAAAGTATTATATTTTTATTTATATAAGTTATTATTGTTATATTATATATAATATATAATTATTAAATTATTAATATATTATATATATTATGTTTTATATAAGTTATTATTATCATAATATTATATATAATATATAATTATTAAATTATTAATATATTATATTAATATAATATATTATGTTATATAAGTTATTATTATCATAATATTATATATAATATATAATTATTAAATTATTAATATATTATATTAATATAATATATTATGTTATATAAGTTATTATTATCATAATATTATATATAATATATAATTATTAAATTATTAATATATTATATTAATATAATATATTATGTTATATAAGTTATTATTATCATATTATATTACGTAACTTATATATTTTCATTTATAAGTATTATACCTTTGTAAGTATTATAGCATACCTGTAAGTAGTATACCTTTATAAATATTATACCTTTGAAATTTCCCATAAATTCGCGAAAATTCGCAGATTTCAATAAACTAAATTAAATAACAGATATATTCGTTTCGAAGAACACGGGTTTTCGCTGTAATTGCACGCGTGTATCGTGTCTCACAGAGGACGGGCAATACATGGCATTCGGATTATCGGCGAACCCCGAAAGAAGCTTAATGGTCGGCGGGGACGTGGTGGTCGCCTGGGTCGATAAACAAACCCTTCAAGGCTACGCGGTCGACTACTATCTGGACGCGAAGTCTCAGTGCTCCGGGGGACGAGGCAGCTGTCCCGACACCCGCATACAGGTTCGTATCTCAGCTTCAACGTGTCTCCTAATCACCCGTCGCTATTGTCGCCTGCTGGCTGTTAGAACGTTCGAACGTCGCGCGCTGTCGTCGGTTCACATTGAATTTCCTATCCGGGCGAATTGCCACTTTCGCAGGAGAACACGAATTCTATTCGATTGTTGAACGCGGCGCTGGTGGACGGATATAGCATTGTCACGTACCAGAGACCGCTGAAGACCAACGACGAACTGGACCATCAAATTCTGACGAACGGATCGCAGGCGATCATCTGGGCCATCGGCCCGCTGAACGAGAGGCAAGAGGTCAGCTTTCACTCCGACTATCTGAAAACCGACCGCCTCATCGATTTCGGTAGACCGCCGGTTTGGAATTGTCCCGTTCCGGACCACGAGCATTCTCAGATTTTCGCCGACAACGGCAACGATAACAAGGCCGCCGACAATCAGGTATTTCATCACGTATGGCCTCGACAGGGTATGGTTGTTCGAGTTCGGCCGTGCGGTTTCACGCATCTTGAAATTCTGTTTCAAAACTTTACATGGGACGAGACACGTAACTTTGAACCTCGTTGGATAGTACGCGCGTTGCAACGTAGTATGTTTTACCTGAAATTGCAACATTTTCTCAGTTTTAACTATGTTTAAACGTAATCCAGGCAAAACGATAAGGAACAGAGAGCGACGAATTGTTGTTATACGGTGCGGGTCACTCGTTATGGTCCGCGAACCAGTTGCCAGCGCAAAGGGGTTAACAAGTTTTTTCTTTTTTTTAAAACAAAGCTTTGACAAATGACCACGTTTTACAAAATAGCAGCTAGTTGCAACTACGAGAAGACCTCAGCGTCTAGCGACGCCGGCACCGGCGCCTAAAACCGATGCCTGGGAAATTCCGCCTATTCAATGTTACGAGCCCGAGGACGGAGTGTTGTACGCTCAGATGGGACCTACTGGAGGGAAACACGGCTATCCAGCCATCACCGGTAGGAAACGCGACATTAACGAACATGTTACTGTACATGTACTACGACAATGTGAAAAAAAGAGAAAAGAAGAAAAGAAACTCGATCGTGTAGATTGCAAGCGCAAATGAAACGAGACGTGAATAAGTTGGTATTTAGTTTGAATTGTAATAATTAATTTAACCTGTACAATTCGTTTTGCTCAGGCCACGTTGGTTGGGGAATCTCGTGGTACATAAATGGTCTGTTAATTCCGGAGATCAACGTCGTTCGCGGAAGGAAATACAGTTTCGTGGTGGAAGGCGGGGAAAATCCTGACACTCCGGCTCGTTATCATCCCTTCTACATTACCGATGACCCCGTCGGTGGATACCAGCACAAGACACCCGAGGAGAAAGCCGTAAGCCAACCTTTCACTTCTCGCTTTCGCGAAAAATTGACAAGGTTGAAGAAACTGAAAAGAGTGCTCTCTTTCCTGGCAAGCAGAAAGTGAAAATATTCGCGGGTGCTCAACGACAGCGCGGAGTGTATCGACCAACGGGAGTTGGACGTCTGTGCAACTGGGTGCCAGATCAAGATCAGCCCCTGGCGGACGAGTTCTCGTCGTTTGGCGCTTATCAACGCACGCTGACTCTCGAGTGTGATCACGGTGTGCCTGGTGTCGTGGAATGGACTCCAGACGAGAACACGCCCGACACCGTGTACTATCAAGTAAGTGGAGAATTACGTCGGACCTCCGCCTCTTGCACAATAATTTAATTTAGCTAATTGTATCAGCGAATTGACGACAATTGCGTAATTTGTATAAGTGTCTTCTCTCTGTAACTTGTGACTCTGAAAGAAAAAAAAAAAATTGTCGTAAAATAAATTTTCTCTCGAAAAACGAAAACAGAGAAGGCGACACTCATTACGATTGTTCAGTGTTTCACGCATCGCTACCTGGGATGGAAGATAAACGTTCACGACAGCTGCGACGCTGGCGAAGCTGCCGGCAGCGAGAACTACGAGGTCTACGCGGAGCCGAACGGTCAACGACCGGCGAGCGAGGACCTGGAGAACAGTCCGAGCATACGCGTGTCAAGCAAGGTAACGCCAACGGCCGAGTTTCTCCAGCAGACTCAACATCCCTATGGTGAACACGGGCTTCGTTACTCTTATCATCCAGCGACTAACCCTGACAAGCTAAGCACATCATACACGCAGTTACTAACGACCGCTAACAACGACGATTACGTCCGCTTGAAATCATCGCCGACGTACGAGGAGCCGATCACCTCGAGACCGTCGTACAGCACGCCCGACCACGATGCCGCGCCGCATCGTCACGAGGTACGCGTGAAGGAAACGCATCACGTGCACCTCGACGAGGATCTCGTGCAGCAGCATCGCAATCATCATCATCATCATCATCATCATCATCACCACCAGCTCGCACCGCCGATCTATCGCGAACAATCGGCTGGAGTCAGCAGGCTGACCTCCTCCTACCCTCCTGGCCGGCAGCAAATCGTCGAGATCCAGCCGGAACTCCTTCGACAACCCTCTAACCAGCAATTGTCTAACCTCGTTGCAGATAATCCACGACCACTGAGCCACGGGATGAAATACACTTATCCACCTACCGCAAGTCCACAGATCCTATACGCCAGGCCGGTGCCTCAACATTACGCGTCCAATTACCATCACCTTTATCACCTGCCCCTTCCCCATCACTATCATCAGCCGGACCAGAGGACCCAACTGATGATCATCAAGAGACCGGTGTTGACACGTCGACCGATGTTGCAGACCGTGCACACGATGTTGCCCCAGCCCACCCTCCCCCTGCCATCGAGATCGGTGTTCATGGAACGAAAAAAGGCCGTTTACAGGCCACTTTCGTCCTCGTCCGTCTACGGGAAAAGAACGGCGGAGAGACACGCCCAAGGGAACGACAACCACCAGGTGGTCAAGCTGAAGAAACTCGATTCGAAGCAACGAGCCAAGCTAGAGACCAAAGTGTCGAGCCTGGACATACCCAATATCTTCGTCACTTCCTTAAAGCCCGCGAGAAATACGGGATTTGACCCGGACTCGATAGTGATCGAGAGTGGCTTCAAACCGATCATAAGAAACACAGAGACGCCGACAGACGTGGCTCAGAAGAGATCGTCCGAGAAACTGGAGCAAGATGATGACGTTCGCCTTCGGGAGACTTCGAACCATAAACCGGCCGATAACTTCGAGCCGGTTTTCATACCATCGCCGCCAGTTCCGACAGTCGCGACCATGAAAAAATCGAAGAAAAAGTCTGTCAATGGTAAAACGCGTCCCGGTGACGCGGACGACATGGAGATGGCTGCCGACAGAGTGAATGCTTATTACTTGCCGCCGCTTTCCAGCCAATTCCCCAACGACTCGCCACCCTCGCCCTCGCCCTCGTCCGAACTGCTGATTACCTTCGATGGAAAAGCGTTGAAAGACTCGAGTTTGGTCAGATCGATTTCTGGAATCGAGGAACACTCGAGAAGCAAACTGTCCTCCGACATTCTGAGTAGAACGCCACAGTTTGGCAGATTCAAGGGTGAACTGCCGCCTCCGATTCCCGGGGAAGTTCGAACGGATCGTTCGCAGCTCGAGAAACGTCGTCTCCCGCCGGCGGATTTGCCGGAGATCAGAACGAGGAACACGAAGCTGACGCTCGTCGAAAGATCGAAGAGGTCCCCGCACGAAGGACACGTACACGTTACAGATTCTCGAACGAACGACACGAGCCACCACCACGAGCATCACGATCGTGGAAAATCCATGTCTATGCCCGTCAACGCCGGTCAAACGATCGTGGCTAATTTAGTGTACGCGCTTTTGGCCGTAGTGGTTTGTCACGTTATTTGATAAAGCTGCTCTCCGAATGCGTAACCCGAGTGCTGGAAGCTAATTGGAAACGGAACAAAAGAACGTTAGTTACTTGTAAACCACATACTTGGAATTGATTAGTCGACTGAATCACGATTGACACGTGCGCATTCTTTCGATGAAGACATAATATACACGAATGCACGTGATGTACACGTGACTTTGCTGATGTAGACGATGTAATCGACATGATAACACGGGAGAGGAATATAACTAACCACGGAATAATGATTTTTCTTTTCTTTTTTTTTTTTTTTTTATTTATTTACCTATTTATTAATGAATTATTGTCCCTTATTGTACGAGATAGAACGTTCTAACCATTTGTTGCAGTACCAAATCATCTGTACGTCGGTTGTCGAACAAATTAGACGACAGCTAATACTGTTCGCCAGATCTCCAATTTTTCTTTTTTTTTGTTTTTGTTTAGCGAGAACTTCATACACTTGAATTTATTCAAAGCAAAAGCAAGACACTTGTTTAACTTTATGAGGTGCAAGAAGGAATGATAAATGGATTTTTTATTATTCTACGTGCTATGACGACGGTTTGTTGAATCTTAAGGTATACTATATATTTGTACATAAGTTAAATTAATTGTTAATAAAGAGATTGTATAAGGTTCTCTCAAGCCTCTCGATTTTAATTAATCAGATTCCATACGATTTCAAGGCAACAACAGAAGAACTGACTCAATCGACAATCTCGTCCAGCCTTCGCGTTCGCGAAGGATATTCCTTTTTTCAACGACAGGAAACACGATTCAGACCGACAACGGACATTAAGCAATATTTTATTGTATAGAAAAAGAAAACAAACAAATCTTACAAAACAATCAGCACACTATCTACTGTACACGATTGTATAGTTATAATATAAAGAGCGTACAGACGGCGAAACGGCCGCTAATTATTTCTGAAACAATTCGTCGACTGAAACGTGATAAGCAGAGATACAGCGTTCCCCCGTAAACGTTAATTGTTTCCAATGAAATGGAAAACTACGAGCGAATCTGTATCTGCACACGCAATCGACATATCGTTAAAAATCCCCTTTTAAGTAACCATTGATGGCACGCGACGCGACTGACCTGTTTTTTGTTTTTTTTTTTCTTTTTTTCTTTTTTACGTTACAGTTCGCAAAACTCGTATCGAATGAAATTAAGCAGCGAATAATTTCCAACGTTCCGTCACGTCGAAATTATCACGACGTACTCGTTTCAAATTGTCCCTTATTGTTATCATATCATCATATTTTTCAACTTTTTCTTTTCTCTTTTTGTTTTTAAGCAGATTAAAACTTTCCCGTAGAAATATCAGTATCACTATGAATATATCGAAACTCGCACGAAAAGTGACCGTTTCCACAATTGACGAACTTTCGCGATTTCGAACATATACAAACAGCTTCCTGTCAAACGCCGTTTGAGTGACTCGCTTTTACCCTAAAAGTAGCTAGCACACCACTTTCCAACGTAAACATCATCGTATCTGCTATTACATCTATATCGATAACATATATCTATGATTGACGATATATTTACATATGTTACACGATTTCTTTCCTACTTAACGATACGAGTTTTTAAGATGTTCCAATGGAACATTGAGTGTCCGCGACGGAAGCGACATCCATTTTCAATTCTACGATCGGATGTGCTTCAACTCCGCGTACACGGTGTTTACGTCGCAAAATCGAAATACATGGTCAAGTGAACTATCAAACAAAACGAAAAGTGTTTCTTACAAAAATATCTAGCTAACAAGAAACGCGTCACGTGCAAATTCACTTGTTTAAAAATAAATTCAGACCATATAGAAATTTATTTGGGATTTATCCGAGTAAAACGTTGTATATATTAATTCGTGACGATTTAGGAAATTTTGTGAAATTAAATTCTATCGTGTGAAAGACTTGTGTTCGTCATATCCTTCATAAAATTAAAATATTGCACGAAACCAATACTTCTTCGGCATAATATTTAACAATAACTTTTTACAAGTTGCTTCATCTACAAAAGGATAATTTGTATCATACGATACGTCCCTTTACACTTATATAACAATTTTTGTAAAAATGTTTCTTTAGACAGATCCAATATCTTGCGAGATATTTCAATTTTGCGAGGTAAAGGGAACGACCTATGTATTTATATAATCGCAGAGATTTGACTCGTTTGAATAAATACAAACATTTGTTCGTTACTTTTATTCATATTGTTTGCGTTTACTTTGAGCCTATGAGCAACGTCGTTCTCTTCTTTATTACATGACCCGACATGAAAATTGATTGAATTGTTTCGCTAATTTTAAAGAATTAAATTTCACGCCGACGGCGCGCTTTTCGTTTCGATAACAGTCGCGAGAAGGCCTCGTTTCTCTCGGTGAGCTGCAACACGAGCTTTGATACACTGAATAATCACATCTCATGATTGGCTGAAATTTCAAACCACTTATCACTAATCAAGCGATACAAGCAGCTAAGAAATGTAATACTAACGACAACGCCAATGATACGTGTTTCAGCGAGGTTAAATTTTCTCGTATAATAATTTCATTCTATGGTATTTCTTACATTCTAACTGATCGCTATTGCAAATGGTTCGCCATAACCATCCGTACGATCATTGCCAAACGAAACAGAAAGATGCGAAATCGGTTATGTGTATATTTTGATCCCAATGCTGCAAACGATAAAAAAAAAAATCGTTATTCTACAAAAGAATGTTACGTCCATTTTCCAACTGATGGAATGTTTTCCGCACTTTTGCTTCATACGTTTTCTTACGGAGATACAAGATGAAAAAAGTACTCTGCCACGAGCTTATCGAAACATTTCGATGAAAACATATATTTATCGTTAGTAAAAAATACTACGCTCCCACAATCAGTTTTCTACTAGACTGTGTAAGATAAATCGATCAACTTCATTATTAACGATACTTAAAACAAACGTCATGACTGTTTCCTGTTTAAATCACTAGGGGAAGGATACAATTACATATAAAATAACTTACACGTTTGATTACGTGTTTATCGCGTTTACGAGTTAAAAAAAAAAGAAAAATCGGCACGTGATACATGATGATTCGATGCAAATAATTAGCTTAATACAAAAACATCGGATTCTCGGCGAATCATATTTGCTAAAAAAAAAAAAAAAAAAAAAAAAAAAAACGGTAAAATCTATCAAAAATTGTATATCTAAAAGAATTCCGAACTGCGCGCTACACCGACCTTACTAAAAGGAGAATCAAACCGAAGGATGAGAGTAAAAACGAAAATGTGTCGGCAAGTAATATTTATATATCTCGTCGACGTTCCCTTAGCAAGCAAACTTTATACAGTTGTTAAAAAGTTGAAATTAATTTTACTAAACCACCGGCTGGTGCCAAACAATTTTCCCGCTGAGGCAACCCGACACCAACAGACAATGCCTTGGTGAGAATTTTGTACTGACTACGATGCCAGAATGACTAGTGTTTATCGCTAATTCGTGCAACCGTACGGACTCGTTGTAGGGAGGAACACAGTTAGATAATTCCGAACAGTCATTGGAAAATGCCAACAGTCGTACTCCGTAGCCAAACGGTGAACATATTAGGCGACCATCGGCAGAGAAACACAATTCTTTTATGTAACCGGAACCAACGTTTGGTTCCTCTATGTAATGCGTTAACCTAGGTGTATTTTGATGAATCATACGATTCCTCGGAATAGCATACATCGTCTGTTGGCCTTGTCTATTGCGATTCTGAACTCTGATTCTATCGCCGATAATGACAACGGTGTTGTTGCTCGATCTAGAGAGCCAATCTCTCTCCCTTCTAAGCCTAGCCTCCCTTATCGCTACGTGTGCTTCCCACACGTCGGTTGTACTTACATGTAACTCTATATTGCCGGTAGGAAAGTTTTCAATCATGTTGCGCGGTCTTAGGTAGTTAAGATGAGAATTTGGCCTCGGTGACCTGTAATCCTGCCCAGACTCCCTCTCTTGATCGCCAGAGCCTTCCTCTAATATGCTCTCGTCGGCCGCGTAAATGTCAGCAGCGTATATGTATCTGTCATCTCTGTCCGCACTCACGCGAGAATCAGACGAGCTCGAACTAGAACTAACCTCTATCGCGCCGAAGTTCGCTCTGGTCGCGTTCCTATCTAAACGCGAGTTTCTCGATTGCGACCGCGATGCTCTACGAGATGCCGATTGCCAGTTATTTCTCGAGGATCTAACCGGTTGCGCGTTCTCCGAGAATCCAGCCGCGTTTGCTCTCGAATCGGATGTGGTGGTGTGAACTACTCTGACACGATTGTTTGGACTTTCTACTAAAAATGATGATGTTATACCCGAACGGGAGGGCTGAGGTTGTTGAAAATCTTCCAACTCTTCTACCGGAATTTCGTTGAACTGCGGCGCCGTTTCCTCCCCTTCTTTCGTTTGATCTGCTGTACTGGATACGTCGCGTTCTTGTATATCGTGAATACAAGTCCACTGAAACACACGGCCATTGAAAAGTACAACAAGAGTGCAAGTAACCAAAATGAATGGTGTAAACTTCTTAATGCCAACCTCAGACTTTTCCCCGTTACTGACATTTCTGGACAAAGCACACCATCCCTGAGGGTGCACTTGCAAACTCGATATTATCTCGGCATCATCGCCAACGGGGAAATCAGTCAAAAATTCTACTCGATTATGCGTACGAGAATGGGAAAAGAGATGTGTGAAAGTTGCTACGTTTGGTATCGTGGTTTGAGATGACTGCATCAATCGATACATATTCGGCTAAAATAAAATTGTTATTATTACATAAACTGTATTAAATAAGATGCACAGTATGAAGACGTCAAAAATAAAACGCACTCTAAATCCTGCCAAGTCTTGAGTCAAGGTGCTTAACTTAAGGTTATGTATAATGATGAGGTATCCAGAAGTGGTGCTTATTAACATTTTACTGGCATCTGGACTAAGTCTAGTTCGCATCAGTCCGTTTGTATGGAACACACGTGTATAAAGAATACTATTCTCTGTGAAACTATTAATATCCCAAGTGTATATACTACCATCGAAACCACTCGTAAGTAATAAACTATCTTTGGGGCTGTACTCTATATTTTTCACCCAATTAGAATGACCTTGGAGGGTTCTTATTCTATTCTTTAAGTTTCTAGCATCCCAAAGAGCCACTGTGCTATCGTCTGAACACGTTGCAAACATACGTTGGTCCAAAAACCTATTGCAACAACAATTGAACAAATTACTATTGTATTGCGTTACAATAATATTTGAGAAAACAAAATTTGTACATACCTGACACAATTAACGCAATCATTATGAGCATTATCGATTGCATGAATTAGACTTCTCCTTAGAGGGTCAAACATTAAAATACTTTTCTTTTCACATGCTGCCAGCAAAAGAGAGCTGTCATATAAGAAAAAATATAGTATCATTGTTACAGATAATATCTTCAATACAATTGAAAAATCTTCAACATATGTGTATTTACCCGTCAGGAGAATATTCAAGATTGAAAACTCCACCATGGGCAGCAGCTGCAGATAATGCATGATCCCAAGAAGTTACTGGTTGTATAGAGGAGTAAAGGGTTTTGTGGAAATGATCAACATGTCCTAAAGGGAACTTTATACCCAATTCGCGTTGCCTTAACCAGAGGCTATTTGCTTGTCTGGTTCTTACTTTAGGCATTTCAGCCAGGTGTAAATTTTATCAGCATTCAACTAAATATATTTGACGACTGTGAAAAGATCTGGTTACTCCGTAAACACAATGTTTAGAAGCATGCTGTTCAAACCTACAACTTTCACAAATCCGTTTTGAATCTTTCTTCTATTATACAATACAAGTGATAGCTATTGATAGCGTCAGAAAAACGATCGATGGGAATTTTTGTTTTCCTCTCTGATGAAAGACACAACATTGACGTCGTTTTCCCGAAATTTTTGCAAGATTCAAAGGTAACCGTACAATACCGAGTGGAGCTATAGGTTAAGTGCGAGATGCCACTAGCGGGCAATGTTACACGTGACTCTTGACAGACGCCTCCTTGTATTTTTCAATTGACGATCTTCGACGAGGCCGAGAATGAAATAAATGACTGGGCAAAGTGTCACAATCACATGCAATGTCAGACTTCGATAGAACTTCAAGAAATTTTAAACACCTGACACAACACGAATCAACGCCATCTTTGCTTTGACATGCAACGTCGCGCGAGGATCGACGAACACTCGAGCGCGAGTCTCGAACAGGATTCTTCGATCGTCGCAAAAGTCTAACAGGTAAACTAAACGGACAGAAACTACGTTTCAGTCGAAAGTCTATATTTCTTAACCTCCTACGACACAAAGATCATACCAAATTAGTAGGCTGTTCGATTGTAAAAACCTAAAGTTGACATCTATTATTAGAAAACCGGTCGTACAACAAGTGTTAATATGGCATCGGGCTGCAGTAATTAATGGACAAATAGCAGTAATTTATACTGAAACGTTCCGTTTACATTTGGTTATTCTTCCAGTGTTTTAACAACAATACGTGCAAATTTATATATATATATATATATATATATATAATCGGAACCGTATGTACATTTACACAACATGAAAATAATATAACAATCGAGAAATGTATAATCGTTTTACATATTGTGTCATTCTTCGTCATATGACATTGCTTCCTTGTCGAAAACGAGGCCACTTCCGCCTGAGTGTCTCTCGGTCCATTCGTCAAATCTTTGAGACAACTCCTCGGACATGTAGTTTCTCCAGTCACCGATTTTGCCCTTTCTTATAAATTTGTCGTTCTCAGGCACGTCCTTCTGCGGCACGATCAACTCCATATTTATGGCGGGATTGGCTGCCATCTTTGAAAACTGCAAGTGCTCGCTAAGGTCAGCAATTTGTTTCTCCGTCGGAGTTTTCCCCAGAAATTTTGCTGTCCTTCTAATCGTTTCGCTTTGATCCTGGAAAATCGTCAATCGATACATGTTCTAAGACAGAAATACATGAAATGCAGTACTCGTTGTAATAGACAAAACAAATTTCTGTCTAAGCTCCAAGATACGCAGTCCAGTTTTAAATGTTCTGTTTTAATATTATATTACCTTTTTCATCTCTTCGTACGTTAAAAATAACACATTCTCTTGTTCTCTTATTGCCCAGAATTTCAAAACGTGATTCCAAAACGGTGCCATTGGTACTTGAATTGAAAATAATGTCCGGCCTTAACGAACGCAATGGAGGTGAGGCACCGCGAAGGACAAACTCATCGAGCCAGGGTAAGCAATTTTATAATTTCTAATTTCTCGACGGCAGGGTTCTCCCGTGACCATATGTCCTTCATTACCTTTTGTATCTTCTATCGTAGTAGTCATACCGAACTACCAATTCCAAGGCTCGGTAAGAACGAGAGATACAAAAAATAAATTCATCGAGCCAAGAATAAAACTTTCGTATTCACTATTTTTTCTCCGCGACAGGGATTTCCCTTGACCGTACTTCATATTTTCTTTTCTTATTTTTTATTTCATTGTTGTAGTCATGCCCGACTCTCAATTCTAAGGCTCTAAAAAAATGTCTTTACCTTTTTTTACGAGTTCGTTTACGACGGAGACGATTGTGATGAAAAAACTTACCGAACTTTGGAATTAGTCCGGTATGACTACAATAGAAGATACAAAAGGTAACGAAGGACATATGATCACAAAAGATCCCTGCCGTCGAGAAATTAGAAATTATAAAATTGCTTCCCTTCGCTCGATGAGTTTGTCCTTCGCGGTGCGAACCGCACCTCCAGTGTCTTCGGTAAGGCCGAACAATAATAATTTTTAATAATTATATACAATAATAGAATTTTGTAATAATAAATATATAGATCGGTACATACTGTTGTCTTTTAAAAACAATGCAGCAAATTCTTCGAAACTTCCTACTATATTGTGAAATTTTTTACAGTAATGATAAAAGCTGACACAGGTGTCCTTTGGATTTCTGGTAACATAGACTATCTGAAACAGCCAATTTTGCTTCTTCATGAAACACATTTCCGGTATTTGATTACAATGCAATACACTGTAAGAAACTTAAATACTTTTGGTCTCTTTTGATGGATTTGCTGCGGTAACAAGTCGAGAGGGAGGTGAGACTTTATGTATCTGGGTCGTTTCATCTTCGTGATATTTTCAACAGAATCGCCCATCTTCGCAAACCATTCCGCACAGTCTCCCGTGACCATCAATGACGAAGCTCTGAACAAATAAAATTCGCTTATATAATCCGAATTGTACGGAAGTCTTCTGATAAAAGATTTAATTGGTCCACTTTGATACTTACTCGAGCAACGGATTACGTAAGACAAATAAAGTCTCCGCATTTTTGTAGTCGAAGTTGTTTCCGATACACCACACCATTTCCTGTGCCCAGTGGCTACCTGTAACGCATTCAAAAAGAACTCTAGAAATCCAAATTACTATGTAGATATCAAACGTAAAGTAGATTTTTATCGAATTTTACCAGTTCGTGGATACGAAACCATCCATACATCATCGTCGTAGACCTCCATATCCCTGATCTTTGTACCGTGAAAAACAAATTGGGGTGGTAATAAACAATTGCCTGGTTCCACTCTTAGGAAACTAGGTTTCACGCCGTACATCTTGTCCAATTTTTCTCCCACATCTCCTTCGACCGTGGTGAAATTCAAAGGTTTTTTATTGTCCACTGCGAAAATTTACTTGATATAATGACATAACAATATTCCACATGTCGACATAACGACAAAATCACGCATTCTTTTCAAATTTATAGGAATGAACAACTTACTTGGTGTAGAATTTCGTTAGAAGAAATTCGGATGCTGTACAGGATCAGAGATGTTACTTCTCTTACGGTTTGAAATGAAATGAGAACATTCATTATTGGTATCTTCTCGGACCACTTGCAGACCAGTTTTCCCTTTCTTCCAGTTAAAACAACTTTCGATTCCCAGCCACTTCCGCACACGATATACGTATATATAAGATCGTAAATACTGCTGGATATTTATTACAGGTAAATCGACGAAAAATAAATTGTTTTATTGTCGAACCTTAATTTATTATTAGTTTCTCAAAGAAACTGCCTCGTGTCATTTTTTACGTTGATAATTTTATATTTCAAACAGAAACTGACATAAATTTTATTTCATTCAAAGTGATTTAATTATTATAAAAATATAAAGTAGTTTTATAACTATGTATTTTGTAGAATATTTATGTATTTATAATTATGTACTTCCACTAAGAGTCATTTAATCGGCACAGAAAATCGTTTTGATGTTATGTTAACTTTCTCATAACAGATTTCTCTTTAGAGAAAGTTACCATATTTGAATTAACTACAACTTCCAATTTCTAATATATGCCACCATTAAATCTTAAAATAGTAGTTAGATCTCGATGAATATGATTCTCAATCTTTCTCAATCATCTCAATAATTCATTCAATAAATTTAGAATAAACGAATTCATGAACGATGCCAAAATTGAATTTAATTTCGTTCGTGTATGCCAAAAATATACCACGTGATTCAAGTCACGTGATTTATTAGTGCGCAAAAATTATATGATTGAATATTGAAATTGAATTCATTTTTTCTTAAATATGATCTTGGATGTTCCTATTTGAATTTTATATCATTAGACTTAAAGGCGTATGTCTTTCATTCATGTTATTGTGTTTCATTTTCAAGAATAGTTGCGAATTCGAGAACAAAAATGCAAAGCTACCATAATATCATAGGCCCATAAAGTAATATTACTTTATTGTGATATATGGAGGTTTTTTGAAATTTTTCTTGCAAACACAACATACACATTCTAATGACTAACAAAACAAGTAATATAGATCTAAACTACCATTCTGTTAGCAGGAAATAAGTCCCAGGAACTACTAGAAACAAGATACAGAGAATAATAATAATTAAAAAAAGAAAAAAAACAATCTGGTCTTAACTCACCTGGCCAATTCGCTCGTTTACCATAGTACGATAGTAATCCTCGCGTGAGTATTCCCAAATAAACAACTGTTTATTTTCTCAATATAAGAAATTATAAAATATTTTCTTTTTTTATTCAAATAAAATTATTTACAAGAGGAAGGCTTGATAAAATTAAAATATTATTTATTATAATATATTCACACACTCGGATACATTAATCTCTCTCTCTCTCTCTCTGATCTTGATTCATTTCAACTTAGGAACCAAACATTTGCTTGTATGATGAAATTCTTTGTTTTAAATTTATTTGCTAGAATCAGTCAACTTATACTTGTGTAATAAAAAGGTACGATTAATCTTAATAGCTTATATCTATGTTTATAACAAACGAAAAAACACAGCCGCTATTCCTGCAAGTAACGATAATTGTTGAGTAACAGCGATGCTCTTCGAGTAAGCATCCATTATGTGTATCTTCCACCCCATATTTGCGTGGGTAAATGAATTGTAATAAACAATATCTGGCCAGGTGGAATTTGGCGTAACTTCTAAAACACCGCCCTCACCTGGAAAAAAAGACGACAGCAATTGAACATTCATTTATGAGAGAAGAAAAGACTAGAAATTTTATAGATTTTCTTACCTGGCTCGCACACGCTCACTAATGTTCTATTGAATTGTTTGAACGTCATGAAATCATCATCTAGTCTTCTATCTCGTGTACCATGTTTGCTTAAACAAAGTGGACCAACTGAGGGAAAAAAATTGCTATTCATTATATATATATTTTTTTTAATAATTTCAATCATATTCAAGCTTTTGGCTTGAGAAAAATATTCATTTCTCAATTTCCTCATTTCATCTAACACGGTTTACACAGAGCTTTTTGTAAAAATGTTTATTTAATTTTAGCTTTTTATATCTAAAGCTCCTTTACGTAAGGTATGGTATGCACTAGCTTTTTTTCTTACACGGACTTTTCAGGATTAATTTATCGCGTTAAAAACAAGACAACATATACCTGCTGTTGGTCTCGGTTGTCCTCTTCTGGTGAATTCAACCCCGGCTAAAACTCTAATTGTACTTTGTGCTGCATCGCTGAGTTTATCGTATCCACCGTGTGGTTCGTTAGTTATAATTAATGGATGGTACAGATTGGGGCTATGAGGATTATTTCCGCCGTGAATACGGAAATTGTAAGTCAATCCTCGACGCAGGTATAGTTCAGGCACCAATTGGCCCTCGATGTACCATGCTAAACCTGTAGACGTTTGTCCTATGAAATATACAAATTAATATATATCCTTGAAATTTCTGTTAAACTTCCAAATTGTCATCAAACTTTAAATCAAACCTGTAATTCCTTGATAGCCCTTTTTGCCTCCAGATGGGCCGATGGTGGCTCTGAACGTCCGAATACTTCTATCAAATATTTCTGTCTTCTCCCAAGGTTCTCTGACGAAATGAAATTCCTAATTAATGTCATTTGCACAGTTGTGAATGATCTCAATCTATCGCTTACATCAGCCTCTCATTATTTTCAGTAAAATCCATACAGGTGTTCTCTGGTTCTTCGGGAGCTAACTCCAACTTCAAATCGCTCTTGGGATATACATCATGGAAAGTTGGCTCTTTGTTTTCATCCAATCTTCCCAAGGCCCATATCACGTAAACTGGTCTGTCTGTAGGATACTCTTTGTCTCCTGGATCGGCTACGACATAGATATATTCTATATAATTCCACTTCGCTCCTTTCTCTTCTCTTTTATTTGCACGCAGTGACTTACACGAGTTGAGGGTACGTCTGTAAGTAACAATACTAATCCCATCCTCTCTGACCGCAGTATATAATTGATTATTATCCAAGGCACCGACTAGTTCATCTCTGCAGACTCCCTTGTATTGGCCAAGGACTTTTCCACACTGTTTATAAAATAAAAAAATGTATTGGATAGAAACTTCATGATGATAGATAATATTCTTTATATTTACGTACTGGAGCTTTCGCGGTAATGTTATAATCTATCGCGTAGCCTTTAGTACCGTCCACGTAAGCAATCACCGCATCCGCACCTTCCATCTGGCTAGAAGTTTCGGAACCAGAGAGACCAAACGCCATAAATTCATCTTCACCTAAAGATAATCAACTACTATAACTACAAGACAAATTTAAATGACTTTTATTTGAAATAAAGATAAGAATTATATAAATAGTATGTGTAGACGAATTAGCCTTAAATAGCATTGTATCTAAACTAGCACATAATTATCTTAAACATCTTATCCGATAATTGTTGTTTTTCAAATATTTTTATAACATCCAAATTCTGGGCATACAGGAAGGTCTAACAAACTTCTTCTATACTTACCAATTTGTCCTGTTAATTGGACAGTGATCTGTGGACCAAAAATTTCCCAGCCGACTTGAAATCGTTTGTGAAGTTGAATACAATTTGGCAGAGTCTGCATACGCTTGATCACCTGTACTTTGGTAAAACGATTAGTCTTCGTTCGAAGTTCTACCATGAATAAACGACAAGAAATTGAAAAAAGAATTGATTACTTTTACTAACGAAGGAGGCACGTTTAATCCATCTGGAATGATGACAGAGCCGTAACTAGTCTTGGTCTTCACATCAAATATGCTTAACCAATCAATGTTGAAAACTGTCATGTCTCCAGGTAGTTGAATGATCACATCTTCTTCTTTGTAAGTACGAATCGATTCCAGGCTGATGAAACATAAAAAAAAGAAAAAGAAAAAGAAAAAAGAATTAATTGAGATTGAAATTGAAGCTTGCAACGATCATGCATACTCACTAGCCATACTCGTCTGGCACTTTCGTTCCTTTGCTACTAGGTTGTGGGCCAAGTCCTACCCAGAAATACGTGTCTGTTCCTCGTTCCTCGTACGTGAATTCCGGTATTTTGATAGTTTTTGAATCCATGATCACAATGGGTCCCGAAGACACTCCGTGCGATCGTTTCGTTAGTTGAGAGATCTTCTGTGGTGCAGGTGGATCGAACTCGTCGGGGATGTACACGTCGCCAAACGTATTCTGGAAAAGATAAATTTCCACGGATTAACGTAATTAATTAAGTTAATTAATTTCTTACATTTAAACGGTACGTATAAATTTTTTTATTATTAATTCCTGAATATTTTCTAATGTTTTCGTTACAATTATCATACGATACCTGGCTTCCCAGATCGTACACAGCGAACCATTTTATATCAGTTATTCTCTTATTGTCCGGTAAGGTAAGAGTGAAATCCTTATTTAGGTATCGATCGAGAACATTTGTTCTGAAACGAAAGGGTACTTTTTTATGGTTTTGTGCTCCTCGCAAAATGTGTTTCGTGAACAAACTAAAACTGACTTGCCCCATTCATCAGGCACGATGAAACCTTGCGGGCCAGGTCGATTCGATGCGCCAGCCCAGAAGAAAGTATCGGCTCCGTTGCCATCGTAGCTGAAGGAAGTTAACAGCAACGTGTATTCGTCAACCACGTAAACATCGCCAGCAACTTGATGATGATACGCGTTCAACTTGCCAAGGTATTTCCCTCTATATTCCTCGCGATCTGACTCGTCGACACCTGTTGATTTCATTCCATTGTGAATCACGTTAAGAGACCTCGACTCACGTAGAAGTTCTTTGTTCTGTGTCACCGTCGCGAGAGAAAACGGAGAAGGTAGTCAGAAAGTAGATCATTTTTGCAATTAGACACACAATACGCCCACCTGTCAGATATTTCTCACGTTTACGCATCGAATATTCAAAAAGTTGAAGATTATTTAATATCGAAACTAAAACCGAAAATTCTTAGAACTATCACAACCATGTTTGATCTAATTACGTATTTATTATTCGACTGCGGATTTTCGTGTACTATATCGTGAATAATTTAAAGACGCAATAATATACAGAATGCAATGTTCAATTCACTTTCTTTCTTTCTTTTTTTTTAAATTATTCGTAAAAATATAAATCCACGAATAAGCATTCTCTATTCTCGAGAATTTCAAGCATGAACCACAAACAAATATACATTTGACAAGCAGAGATTTCGACGCGTGGTCAAGGAACGTCATTCGTGTACTATTACCCACCGATCCATTGTCAAGGAGTATGTTTCCCTCGTATAATCGAGCATTTTGAGACACGTACCATAGACAGGGAGGAGCACGCATGTGAGAACCGTCGCAAGAACAGGCGTTATCCACCTCTTCATAACATTTGCCATCGCTTCATCTTCCTTGTGTCGCTGCGAATGCCTCAGGTCTTGTTCCTGATTCAATTTTAGTTCCGTTGCCTCTAAGATTCATGGAGAAACGCAGGCTTGGTCGCTAGCCAGACGGCGAAGCCTCGAGAAAGGAACGAAAGGCACGCAGTCACTGTAATGGACGCTGTTCCGACTTGTTCTGGCCACCGTCTTTAGAAAGTAGACTTGGAGCGTTCGAACGGTTAGTATATCCGCTCTCCAGCCACCTTGGCACGTGTTCCCGCCTCGGAGAGAAAGTATGCGTGTTTTGGAGGTGCCTCGAACGCGTTTCAATGTCTACAGGTCGGCTCACGGGTCCTCCCGATGTGTTGAAGTGGAAGGACAGTGTCATTGGACTCTTGTCTCTCCGGTTACCAAAAATGTAATGCACATGTCAGAGAATAGTAATCAATGAATGACCAAAGAACATCCTTATTTTCCAGACTTTTCTTTTTTGTAATTGAAGGTCCATTTATTGAAACAGAAATGTACTTATTAGATTGAAGAAGGATTTTATGGAGAGTGAACTGAAAAAGAATCACAAGTGAAATGTTGCATAAATGTTGACGTTGCGTTGATATGTAATATTGACTTTCAGTGGGCGTATGTTACGTTCAAATCAAACATAAATATATACATATACGAGTATGATATACACATGATGTTTGATCGATTTAGAGTTGGCGCTAAGCCAAGCATTATAAATAGCGTTTATTAGTAGTATTATAAATACGTTTAATAGTACCCAGATTTACAAACAGATACATTTTACTATTAGATGATGTTAAACACAAAATTGAAGTATGAAATAAATGGTAAGATAAACGATACTATTGTAACGACTCTTAATTATCCGTAATAACAGTCGACAATTCATAGATTCAGTCGAGGAGCAATTCATTTGGCTTCTCAGGTTCGCCACTGTCAGGAAGATCAAAGATTTTTTAACAAAAGTGTGAGTATGTACGTGCATATTTCGTGAATAATGATTAATAATTCTACGGCCACGGTTATAGCCTGTCGATAGATCTACATTATCCAACGCCAAATTTGAAAACGCCTATAACGGCAGCTATTGATCGCGGTGACCTGCAAATCCTGTCGTTTCTGTTAGAAAGAAATTCCACCGGTTTGGACAACGCTGTCACTCAACCTTGGGGTAGAACCGCTCTTATGTACGCCTCGTACGTCTCGAAAAACCCAGAACTGTTACAAGTTCTTTTGAAGAAGGGCGCCGACCTCCAAAAAGTGGACATGTAAGACAATCGACACATAACTGTTGCAAGCGCGTTTTCTATTTGACGAATTTTACACTTGTAGACGAGGCTGGAGTTGTCTTCAATACGCCATTGTAGGAGAACGACCGACGAATGTAAAATTCCTTTTAGATTCCGGCGTTTACATAAATCAGAAAGACGCGCAAGGTCGAACGCCGCTTATGATCTCAGGTGAGAAAATTCAGGAGAAAGGTTTGGGCCTGCGAATGAAAGTACACCTTTTGCACCTCTGAATCTCGCATAAAAGTACGCAATCTGTCGATTAAACGTTCATTCGGAATTATTTGTCCAGTGTATCGCTCGAATTTCCATATTCTTTCAATTTTATTGGACCATGGGGCTGACGTCAATGTACGAGACAATAGGAGTTTCACCGCTCTTCAAATAGCTATTTTCTGGAGAAAAAGGGACGCAGCGATTACGTTAATCGAAAGAGGAAGCGACGTGAGTGTCGTTACACCTATAACCAAGGCAACAATTGGTGAACTTTGTAGAACCAGTATGCCGAATATTCTTCGCTGTCTCGAGCCGAAAAGATATTATAGTGAAGCGTTACAGTAGATTACTTGTTTTTTATATCTATATTATTCGATATATCTTTCTATATATCTTTTCTATTCTCATAATATATTAATATAATTTTTAGAGGTTTACAAAATATATATAGATATATATAATTTTATTCAGAAAATAAGATTGTAGTCAGAAAACTTTTCTTCCGTCAACCTGTTGAATTCTTGGATCATGCTGTCGGACATTCTTTCTTTCCATTGGCCGATCTGACCACTCCGAATAAATGAACCTTCGATACTAAACGATTTCTTGCTCCGTATGATGGCTTGTTCGTAATTCACAGCCGGATTTACTTTCATATTGGCAAAGTTCAAATGTTCCGCCAATGTTTTTACTTGATCCTCGGACAAGGTTTTATCGAGAAACGCAGCTGATTTCTTTATCACCGCTGGCAAATCCTAAATTTTACAAACAGGATAGTCGAAGATACTTTCGAAGAGGCTGAAAACAATTTAAGTTACTTACAGCTTTCATATATTCGTATTTCAAAAACAGCAAGTTAAGATGTGCCTTTTGCTTCCAGAAATCGAGAATGTGGTCCCAATATGGGGTGTAATTCACTGCAAAAATAATAAATCGTATCGTAAAGCTACTATTATGAGTCAAGTATGATGAGGAAAGCATGACAAGTCTATTTTTGAAATGGTTAACATTGAATTTTAAGATTGCTTATCATGTTCTTCAATTATAGCAATATACGTTTGTTTCCCAAGAAAAGGCGGCAGAAGTCATCGAAATTGCCGCGATAACCTTCCAACAGTTGACAATGATGATAATAAGAGATGCAAGTGTCCTTTGGATTTCTGGCCACGTAAATGATTTTCGGTTTCTTCTCGCCAGTTCGTATCTGGCGCGGAAGCAAACAAAACGGTAAATGACATTTTATGAATCTCGGGGAAGGTTTATCTTTCACAAATCCCACGCTATTTACAACTGACTGGCTGAACTCTTTTTCTGGATGAGCTGCTTTGAGACTGTTGTAGTCGAAAAGTGCGGTGAACCTGATCGAATGCACAATTTGATATTTTCGGGGAAGAAAAAAAAAAAAAACATCAGACGCTTCGCTTTGTCTACTTACTCTAGAAAGGGGAATCTTTCGCTCAATGGTACTTTCGCTTCTTCAAAGTTCAAATTATTTGCGATGTTCCAGATCATTTCCTGGGTCCACGTAGTTCCTAGTTACGATCATTCGCATTAAAATGTCATTTTTGATATTTCCTTGCGATTTATTAAAATTGATGGGATTGTACCGGTCTTTGGGAAACTGCAAACCCAAATGTCGTCATCCTTGACTTCGAAGTTCTCGATTGTTTCAGCCAGATCTCTGTATCCCACTGGCATTGAAAAACCATTTACCGTTATGTATCCTTTACGAAATTCATTCGTAAATGTGTCCATCAAAATTTGATCCAAATCATCGGTTTTAATCTGAGTCGTCATTTTGTGACACTTGGCGTATCCTGCAAAAACCGTACTTTATTGAATAAACACAACTGATTTTCGTTCCGCACAGTTTCTTCGATGAAGCTGGAACTAAAATTCACTTGAATTCACTCAATTTTGTAATAACGCAAAAATCGATTTTGCAAACGTGAACAAACGTCTCGGCATTCGAGATGAAAATTAAATCAACTCAGAAAATATTGCAAATGAATACGTAAATGTAAATCTTATCTTATCAAGAAGAGATCAAACAAGATACGTTCCCGGTTTGAAAAGGAAGGTTGCCGCGAAATCCGTGGATATTCTTATATAGGATGACTAGGTAGTAATTAGAATAAACGAGCTAATATTGTTGAGAGGTTTTCGTTTCCGCGTTACTTTCCTAGAACAAGGTTACTGCCGATCTTACACGCCGTTTTTCTTTCAATTTTATTGTGCAAAAGTTGTTCCTCTCAAACGTTCAATTTTTTTATTGTGCGGACATAAACTGTCATATATAGAAGGAAACAAGTTACTTTTCCATCCAACCAAGGACATTTAATGAATGATACAAAAAAAAATATAATGTTAAAAAAGAAATGGCGTTGCACACGTATCGCTTGAAAAAGTGAGTTGCTTTTTTTAAAATTCACCATAGTACGTGTAAGGTACAAGGTTAAAATAAAGGAGGAGCTGTTCCTATATGGATTCGTTTTATTTTTATTAATCAAATGAGTATAATCATCATACAAAAAGGTAAAATATTGAAGGTAAAAATCCAAGGGACTATATTATTAAGTCTTACGAATAATAAAGGATTGTGTACTGTGTATTCAGGTACTAACAACTACTTTCATCATCTTAAAGCATTTTCCACCGAACGCTTCCTCGACGCAGCACGTTTTCACTCTCAAAAACATTTTACCAGTAAAATGTGAAACCTTACCGTCGTAAAGCTGTTTCACGAAAATGAAAATCATTATTGTATTATCATATCAGATGTAGCATACGTGCACCGTTTACTAAATAAAATAAAGCTCGGTTAAAGTCCAATAAAACCGAAAGATCTTATCGCAAATTTTGCAAAACAGATAGCAATTTCAATTCAAAAGTATTCCAAATCCTTCGACAAACGAAAAGAATAAATTTATCTTTTATTTACAATCATTGTATCAATTCATTTTCTTACGTTGTAACATTGAATTTTGATGGAACAACTGTATTAGAATTCAACCGAGCATCACATCGGTATACTTTTGATATGAAAATATATTGGCAAGACAAAGTTTCTTAAATTCATTGTTAAATATCATAAATTTGTAGGCACAAATTTGTAGAACAACGCATTATGATATTTTTAATTCTTAGATCTATAGCAAAAATTCCTGGATCATCTAGGTCACTACGTTATTGTTCTATTTCGTGTTACACACGAACGCGAAAGTAAACCTTACGCCACTTTAGACGTCCATGTGCAGCCTATAAAGTAAATGTTAACATTAGTTATATATTATGCATTATTGTAATGAAAAGTCAGATCCAAGAGAATTCTTGAAACAAAAATCTTTAATGAACCTTTCAGTTTGAAAGGCAAGATAGTTTGTACGTTTCTCTATTGTCTGTCCGATCATCAGACTGCTAATTGACATTTAAACTACGCACAGGGAAACATTTCTTTAACATTACATGTTGGATATAACGCTAACGCTTTGAGACAGATCTACTTGGCCCCTCAGTACCTTCTGCTGCAATTTCTTACAAAAGATTTTAGCCATGAGTTTGTTACGTCGTGCCTCTTCCTGTTTCTCCAGCTGTCGTCGCTTCTGTCGGACTTCGTTCAGACGAAAATACCGTTTGCGAAGTCTCTCCTTCATCTCTTCGGAGCTCATCTTTCTCTGTGTGTAAACTGAATACAACGGTTAAGAAATCGGTTTAAAATATAGATAAGATCAATAATTCTTTTAAATCCGTACCTGTTGGTTTACAAGAAGCTCTCGGTGATTTTATAACATTCGACGTGGTTGCCATCGCCAACAATTGTATTCTTTTTTCCTTTCGCAGTTGTCGCAGCTGACATATCTCCGACATGTATTGCCGGCGCGTTTCTGCATTATTTACAAAATCCGCCTTATTTCTAGACAAATAATCCTAAAATCGATAAGATACATCGTTGTATATATTGCGTTCCGAAGAAAATTCATGTATCATTGAGCATTTAGAAACGTACGAACGTATATAGCTGTTACCTACTTGCAAAGTACATTTTCGCGGAGAACTTCTCTTCGAGCTAACTTTTTTGATCATGTTGCAAACACAGCCATCCGTTTTCCCTTCATTCAATAATGGCACTTTTAGCAACGTACCCAGACCATTGTGTCTCTGGCCGTTCTCTTTCGCGAACGATAACTCGTACGCGATGGCTTTCGGATACGTTTGATAACAACTACATTTTTTGACGCTCTGATATGCTGCGCCGCAGCGACAACAGTATTTACAATTTGTATCGAAATCACTGGTTTGGTTCGCTTCGTCCACGTAATTTGGCTTGCCGCTGTTGCAGACTCTACCGTGCAACAATTCATCGCTATTTTTCGCTCGGTTACTACAGAAACAATCTTTCTCGCAGTCGCATTTCCCATTGCTTTGTACTTTGTACTGTGCAGTTTCGTTAACCTGCCCGTTAGTCACGCAATAAGGCCACGGTTGAGTCGGACAGTCTTCTGCTTCCCCGCGGAGGTAGCGGGTCCCGTTGCATTGAACTTTCCCATTTGGATGACAACTGCATAACCCTTTCGCTTTCTGAACATCCTGCTCGCGACTGTTCTCGCAGAAACAGTCGTTGGAACATCCGCACAACTTGATACGGCCATTTTGATTCAAGCTCGACACGTGTCCGTTACTATTCTGATAATACTTTGAACTATATTTCATAGGTGCCCGAGTTTTCTTTGACTGGTTGTTGTCGCATTCGCACGCCGTTGTGCAGCCATGTTCTTGCAAGTTCCCCTCATCTCTGTCGCGCGCGTGTACCACCTTCTTCTGACATTCCTCGCATTTAGAGACGCTGCTACTTTCCAACGCAATTGCCGGCAAAGTACACGCTTGACATCCTTTCGACAATACCTTTTTATTCTCACATTTACACAACTTGGACTTGGAGGCGTTTATTTGATTCTTCACTTCCTTCTGCTTAAGCGAACCCGTCTGGACCTCCTTGTTCGCACAATGATGGACTATTTCGGACGAGGAAACGCTGTTGCCATTCGTCTGATCGGACAACGTTTGCGAGTCAACTGGACTCTCCTCTTGAAAGCTCTTTATGTTTGTGTGCATTTTTTGAATGCTGCTCGATTGGTCCTTCTGCTCCTGTAAACATTGCATACAAGTTGTAACTACATTCTGAATGGCGTGATACTTTGAGCATTGATTCGCTTGCTCGTTGCACACGTAGCTGTTCTGGAAATGCATGGCATTGTGCGCCGGACACTTGACATAATGCACGATCTCTGACTGTATCAGAGCGGGAATTGTTGACGATTCTTGAGGGTCAGTCTGCACCCCCGTGCTAACTAGCTTCATCGTGGAACTATGCAGGGTGGATGCAGACACGATTTCACCGCCAGTCTTCGAGAGAGCACTGGTAACGTTGGTCGCCGTTTGCGCGCAGCTGTTTCGCTTTTTAATGCGTTGGATGATACTGTTTGATCTACTGGAAAATTGACAGGTTGCCAAGTTACAATGAGACGACCATGGCTCTCCCACTGAATCGGCTCGTGCGTCTGATCCGTCGCTTTTAGACAATTCGTGCAGATGCGTCAATGACCCCGAAGTTGGTTTCCTTTTAAAGTTCCCCGACCTCGATTTCTTTGGAGACGTTCGTGGCCTCTCCGATCTCCGCGATTCTTCCAACAATTTCTTCAAGTTGCACAAATGGCTAATCTCGTTCGTGATCCAAATCAACTGATTTCTTTTCTCCATCTCGGCGTAGCTAACCAACTTCGAGTCTGCGGAGTCGGAGCTACCACACTTTTTCAGTTCAAACTGTCTCTCTGAGAACGTGGTAAGCAGTCTCCAGTCATCTTGTTCCCCTGTATTGCTCGAACGAACGACAGTTCTTCTGTTATTAACAACAGCGTCCAACAACATCCGGTTGTGATCAGGTGGAGTACTGTTGATCGTGGTCGTGGTGGTAGTGGTGGTTGTGGTGGTGGTCGTCGTTGTCGTCGTTGTCGTCGTCATCGTCGAAATCTTACATCTTTCTTTCGCACAAAATATATCTTGCACTTTATTGCTTTTGCGAGTTCTTTGAGGAAAGAAACACTCCGAGCTCTCGCTCTTGTCTGGATCGGTTACAGTGTTACTGCTCCGATGACAATCGTCAGATCTAAGGCCCATCCTCGCCTTTCGTCCATCAGTTTCTGTTCTATCTGTATTTTTGTCTATTTTATCGCTACTACTTTCCAACGCGATATCTTTCGCGATGTTCCTTCTGTTCCTTGTGGACGACTTCCCTTGCGCCATTTGCTTCTGCAAATTCCAGTCACTCGAGGAATCGCTGGTATTGTGCTTTTTCGTTAAAGCCCGGAGAATCTCCCTACCGTAAACCTTGTTCCTGGCATCGTCGGGATTCCATGGAACATTGTCTTCGAGATTATGTTCGATCTTGTCGTCTGTATATTTGGTAATTAATCTCTTGACTACGTGATGTATCAGTCTTTTTTTAATCTCTTTGTCGCATTTATTCGCATCGACGAGACTCTTCAATATGTTTACGCTTCGTTCTAAATCCCTCACCAAGCTGTCCGAATCTCCCCACAGTTTCTCGTTAATACTGGAGCTGGTATTAGGTATAGTGGAATGGGACCTCCCGGTCTCGGAAGATGAGATATGGCTACCGCTTCCATTAGGAACGTTCTCGTATACGTGACCAGGAAAATACTCGAAACTATTTGCTCTGCCGGTTATATTCTCCACGTCATCAGGCTGAGGTGTATGCCTCGTGGAACCGCTTTGAGACGGTTCTGAATAACTTGCTCCGACTTCCTTGCTACGCTCGTTCATCCTAACATCTCGCTTCGTTTCATTGGCTTCGTGCTTTTTCAAATTTTGAACTTTGTACGTTCCCTTTGGATTCTCTAACATTAACGTCGAACTCTTTTGCAAACTAGTTCCTCTCTTTGGTAACGGCGGCTTTTCCTCATCGAGAACCGAGACTTGCACGCCAACGGATTCTTGAGTATAAGCGTATAGACTCGTCTGTATAACTTTATCACAAGTAGAAGGTTTATTTACAATAGTAGCGATGGAGGATGAAGAATTAAAAATTAGTGGCAACGCGGCTCTGTTCTTATCTCTAGCGTACAAATTCAACTCGCTCTGGCTTCTTTTCAACGGTAATTTAAAAGCCGGTATAACTAACGTGTTCATGGATGTGCTCTTTTTCAAAGGGGACGTAGAAGGACATATATTTTCCTTATTCGTATTCTGTTTGTTTGGTAGCTTTCTTACCTTGCTCGAGGATTTTACAAAAGGGATCTTAGATGTAAACGTTGATTTTGAAGTGTCATGGTTGTGCTCTTTCTTGATATAATGCGTAAAAGTATCTTGGTCTTTGAGATCCTTAAGAAGAGTTTTCTCACTGGATTTTATGCAGTTTCCTGTTATTATACCTGGCAAGTGGTTTTTGACAATCGGAGTAATCTCAATCTCACTTTCCGATCCTGATGCATTTTCCAGTAATGGCGTAGAATTAGCATCAGGCACTGTAGAAGTAGTTGTATTTTTCTGAATCCCCACAAGTTTCCCAGAGATTCCCGATTCTGTAGTGCCTTCAGGGTCCAATCTTAACGCAGCAGAACAACCTCTAGCTAAAGCCATGCGTTCTATTGTACTTAATTTCTTATCATTTTGTTTACAAGGTACAAGATTAAAGTAACCAACGTCTGCTCCGCTATCCCATTCGAGCGGTTTGTGAGAAGCGACACTCGAAGTTGGAGAAGATACTTTCCTTTCTATGCTTTCTGTCAGTGTCTCTTGACTTTCATTTTTCTCCTCTAAAATTGTTTCTGGCGCAATATGTTTTAAATCAGGCAATGGAGATTCTGGATTTGACAATGGTTGAACGTATCTAGATGATGACTCTGCATTTGAAGACTGACCGATAAGAGGCGGCCTCACCCATCTTCTTCTTTCTCTAGGCACGGAAGTCCTTAAATTATAATCTTCACCTATACAATCTTGTCTGTTAGCCTCTAATTTAGGATTTACTTCATATATACTGTAATAACATTTAATTGCTTCTGGTGATGTACTAGTTGCAGGCAACGAAAAATATTGATCCAAATTTGCATTTTGAGAATACTTGTGGTAATATTCCATTACCTGAGACGAAAGACTTCTGTTTGTTGATCCTAATTTGACATTTGGCTGTGGTGTCACGATCTGTAGAGAATGCCATGGCGTAGAATTCGTGGTACAGGCTGATCGTTCGAGTTTCTGTATTTGTCTTAAACGTGAGAGATCGTCTGAAGCTTCACAATCTCGCAGATGACCTTCACAATTCGATGCAGAGTCATACTCCATAATCACAAACTATACGTGCCTTGTCATCTTTCATTCAGGATCTAATACACTGTCACATTTTAACAGTAAACTGTTCTCTCGGAGGGAATTCTTCGTAGATACTAGGAAAATTAGCCATTCTTTTTTAATCGTGCACAGCACAGCTTCTTTGAAAGGTACGATGCGAAATAGAGGTTAGGACGCTATTGCGAACGAACGCAATAAGTCAGCCTGATTCTGTTAATATGAAAACAATTTTCCCAACACAATTGATTACGTCGAGTTAGATTATTTTAACGATCGTCACACTGTATTTGCTGCATGTAATGCAGTAATAATAGTCAGTAATGATAAAGTTTTATGTGAATACTTCGATTGTTGTTTATATTTCTCTAAAAACTTAACCGTAAATTAGCGGTTAATATTCTGCGTCATATTTCCGCTAGATGGTAGCGGTTTGGCTATCGCCAATGTATCATTCGTCCAGGCTTCACCAATCGTAATTCACGTTAAGATACGTTCGAGCATGTGAGTACTCGCTGTAAAGTTCGGTTTCATTCTCAATCAGAAACCACAAGGAGAAGGTTGAAACGTGCTTTCATCGTATAACCTCATAGTGTGAATAATCTACTATAAATGCAGCATCTAATGTGATACAACGGTAAAAAATGCAAAAGTGTAATATTTGTGGCAGTAAAGATTTTTACAAAGAAGCAGGACACTTTTACTGTCAAACGTGTCAAACGCAAAATGAGGTACAATATATTATACTTTATTCTCTTTTCTACAAAGACATGTGAAACAATTTCATTGTTTTTATAGGATATCCGAGAAGAAATTCTTGAATTACGTACAGATATAACGACTAGATTACGAAAAACAAGAATTAGACAGTTAAGATCCGATATATCAGGTTTGTTTCAATATTTTAAATGTTACTTTTATTAGAATTTATATTTTTAAATTTTATACATGTGTGTTTCGCTTTCAATTGTTAGGCAACGAGCATGGATGGACTTCATGGGAATTGTACAATTTTGTTTTAATTGGTTTAACGAATGAACTAATAGATCTTGGAGTTTCACCAGATATAAAATTGACAATATTACAATTATGGGCAACATATCTAGGCAATCTTGAAGTAGCATTTATCTCGACTAGAAGAAAATGCATCCCAAAGTTGGCTAAAAGATACAGAAAAAGGTAAAGTTGAATCAAATATTTAAATGAAGTTCAAATTTAGATTAATATTTATTATTTATAGGGATGCAGAAATTATTTATGGTAAGATGCAACCACAGAAAAAATCAAGAAAACGCAGAAGATCTATAGGGAGTATTACAGATACTTCTATTGTATCAAGTGGAACTAGTGAGGGTGGCTCTACAAGAGAATTAAACAGATCTAAAGTAACTTTTATATTATTTATTGAAATAAAATTAAATGTTTAATTTATATTTTACATGAATTATAATTTTTTAGAGACTTTTAATAGCAGCAGATTATGATAAGTATCTTCAATCTCAGAATCATTCTCAGGATAGTACATTTAATAGTACATTTATTCAAAGTCCAAAGTAAGAAATTACATTTTTTTACACAAAATTTCATCTAAATATTTTGAAATATTTCTTATACTTCTTAATTTTTTCAGAATACAGTTTAGTTCCCATGCCAAAGAAGAAACAAGAAAAATTAAAAGGTTATCTAAAAATCTACCTAGATGTGAAAGAGTACAATACAGGGCAAAGCACATAAGTACTCAGTATAGAATGGGACCTAATGTAATTACACCCACACGACTATGGGCAATTATATATTTAGCTTTAAGGATACACAATAATCCTATACAATTAGGAGATATGTTAAGGTATGTAAGAAATACTTTCTTTTTTTTTTTTTGTTATCATTTGACTGTAATTTTAAAAAGAATATCTCCTTTTAGATATGGAAGAGAAGGACATTTATCTTATTATAAATTGGACCATTTATTGCCACCAGAACTGAACTTGACAGCAACTGAAAAAAGTTTCTTAGTTTCTCAGAATGTTGAAATTACACATAAAGGAATGAGAAAAATTATTACAAGCATGGCAAAATCTCTTCGTGTGTGGGATATAGTCTGTCCAGATCTTTTATCTTTAATTAACAGATATTGCCAAGAATTAGGATTACCAAGTATATTTATTTATGCTTATTTATCTAGTTTATTTATATTTGTCCCTACTTCCTATTTCTATTTTTTCTTATTAATATCATCTAATTTTAGGGGGCATTCAATTATATACAGAAAGATTAATAGCTTTATCAGTTCCTAAAATGGTATTTAATGTAAAAACATCATGCATTCCAAACTATGAAGGTCGTGCAATTGCATTTATTATAGTAGTGTTAAAAATTTTACTGGGTCTAGATGGTATAACAGAGTATCGTATCAGTAGAATTGCAGAGAATATTAACAGGTATGTTGAAAAAAATGAATGTCTACTACATATATTATTTTATGTTTTGAACCTCAAAATTTGTAAATGTATGATTAATATAAACGATAAATCGTCAATTTATTTCAAACAAAAATGCAAAATATTACATTATGTAATAATACGTTAAACAAATCGCAAGAACAAATTGGCAGCGGAGAATGTAAATGTTACGAAAATAATGCTCCGTGTATAATTGTACATGGAGGTGCGGGAGATATTGACGATTTTATAATTATAGAAAAAATGACAGCTTGTAAAAAAGCTGCTGTTAATGGTTATAAAAAACTAATGAAAGGTGGAACTTCAGTGGATGCTGTAGAAGCTGCATTATGGTGGTTAGAATGTGATGAATTTTTTAACTGTAGTTATGGATCCGTGTTAAATGAAATAGGTGCATTTCATTTATTTCACTTGATTATATTTAATGAAGGTCAGTTGTGTAAGTTAAGATTATTAACATTCTTAATTAGGAAAAATTCAAATGGATGCTAGCATAATGGATGGTATCACATTTAAATGTGGATCGATAGCCGCAGTTTCAGATATAGAACATCCTATAATGCTCGCAAAATATGTTATGAACAATTTTCCAAATTCTATCTTTGTGGGTGAAGGAGCTAAAAATTTAGCAAAGCGTGCAAATTTAAATTGGATATCAGAAGGAAATATGGTTGCACCAACAGCGCGTATAGCTTTTCATTCAGGAGAAACAGGACAATTTGACACTAATATTAATAATCAAAGTTTATTGGATATCGCTATGTTAACAAGTAAATTTATTGTATTTAAGATCACAATAAGATATTAATTCTTCATTCATCATGTTATTATTTGTAGACAGTTCTGGTACTGTTGGTTGTGTAGCATATGACGGATATAGTATAGCTGCAGGAACTACGACAGGTGGTTTAAATAAAAAGTTGGTAGGAAGAGTGGGAGATACTCCAATATTAGGTTGTGGTACATATGCTATTAGAGATGTAGGTTGCTCCTTAACAGGACATGGAGAATCTATAATGAAATTAGGATTAGCCCGTGAAATCGTAGAAGACATTAAATATAATAATATTTCTTGCGAGGAAGCTCTATATAAACACTTTTCTTACATATTAAAAAAATTTGAACAAGTCGGTGGTGGAATTGTACTTCAGTCAGATGGTCGTTGGGCAACATATTTCACTTCTAATAAAATGCCATATGCTGTCATTGAAAACGATTTAATTACATATGGAGCAAGATTATATGAAGAAAGGAGAGAAATGTATAAGAACAACGAAAAAAATTCCGAATGCAAATGTCCCTTTATAATTGTACTTTTAATGTGACATATTTGTTTTACATATTAAGTTTATTGTTTTATTAATATATATAATTTCTTTCTTTTTCTTTTGGTATTTCAGCGTGGCTATTAAACGCGGTTTACTCAAGGAAAAACTTTTCAGTTTTGAAGAATGGCAAAAATATATTGAATGCAGAAAGACAATTTTAGTACACGCCCATTATCCAACTAAGGTGAAATACAGTCCAGAGTCAGATGGAATCGATGATTTATATTTAAAATTTTTAGAATTTATATCCTCTAAATCCAATAGAAATGAACCCGAGATAAAAAATTCTAAATATTACTTGCCGGAAGAAATTATTAGTTCCATGGCAAAACACATAACTAGTTTAAATATAAATGATTCACCGCTAAAGGCAATAGATATATTTCCACCATCTTTAACACCGCTTCACTCGTATCTGGAACATTTATTGGATCATCCATTTTACGATATTCCTAATGTACTACGAAATAATTTTTTTTTTACGAAAGTTAGATATATGACAAAATCCGATGTGTAAGTAGTTTGACATTATTAATTCAAAGCACGATAATTTCAATCGTATGTAACTGAAATATTTTAATATTTTTCTCAGTCTAATACAGCTAGCAACGGAATGTGATATAGAGTTAGAAATAATCGATTCGAATGTACATTTTCTCGAAAAATATGTACCTCCATTTGAACAACCTAGAATGCCAAGTATAAATGAACTAAAACAACTTATCGATGTAGAAGATGATTTACAGGATCAAAAAACTAATAGTGAAAGTGTAAATGACTATTTACACGCTAAAATACCATGTAGTATTAAATTTGATGCCATTAAAAATCAGTATTACAACAATACTGTAAATGCAATGAGGAGTTCTGAAAATACTAATGCAGACAATTATTTTACATTTACCGAAACTCTACCAAATGGAAAATTAGCAATACCTGTTGATAGCGATACCGAAAGCGAAGAAAATCCAAGTTTTACTAATAATTTAGATCAAGAAACACTTTTAGAAAACAAACTACGTGATAAATACAACGTACACTTATCAATAGCAGAAAAAGAATCCATTCGTAAGTCAAGTAGAATGAGAAAACTACATTCTAAAAAATATAAGATTCAACTTCAGCGAAACGCTAAGGGTCAATTTATTAAAAGTAGCGCTGTACCTATAAAAATTGAAAAAGATGAATCTGAATTTGATGCTGGAGAAAATATAAATTTTTATGATAGTACCGACGCAAACGTGGTAAATGAGTCGCGTATGCGGATTGAAAATAATGAAGAAAATCAATTCACTTTACCTGATATTAATCTTAGTGACATCGATCTTAATGACATTGATCTTAGTGACATTAATTTTAATATAAATGACATTTTTAACTTCAGTAACATTTCATGTTTTAGTCAAAATAACAGCACTCTCGCATCTGTAGCAAATAAGGAGAAAACTGAAGCCAAGAAGACGGATCAATTTTTTAAACCTTTCAAAGAGTATTGGATGTATGACTGCATTTTCAGCCGTGTGAAACCAAAAAATTTTGCTACATTTGAAAAATCCCTGCCGCGTAGTTTCCGTTGGTTATTAAATGAATGCGCGCTTATTGTAGAAATGTCTACGGAAGATTTGTACGAGGAAGTATGTTTAATAGAAAATTATTGTGCACATGTTTTAAAATTTGACCTCTCGAACGGCGATGATGGTACCAACATAAATTCAATACCCAAGAGTCAATTGAATTTTATTTTAAGTAAATGGTAAAGATTTGCGATATATTATGTTATATAATTTTATATAATTTTTATACATTGTCAGAATAATATATGTCAGTTCATTGAAGATATTTTGCAACAGATTTGTGCAACAAAGTACTTTTGTTTTGCTTCCTGTCCTTTCCGCTGCTACGAATCTCCTTGAATTTCTAAAAATGAATGTCTGAAATTTCTGTTTATCGACCGTGTCGAGGAGCGTGGAGCCACGTTAATAATCCGAGTCGACATTGCGGGGCGCCCCGATCAAGCAACTGTTGCACTCGTCGAGAGGCTCGTCGGTTCCCCGGTGTGTTCCTCGTCCCGAGCCGTCGCGACGGCTGAGGGACGACGGAGCGTTTCAGTAGTAAACACCAGTTGGCGTAAGGCAGTGTCGGATGGATGTCATCGTTCTGCGGTCGCTATCACGATACGTGGTGTGTGTACGATCAGGTGATGATGTGTGTACGCTAGCCGCGTGTGTATCTATGTTCTTCCCTTAAGAAACTCGCACGAGCATTCGTGCGTTCGTGCGTGCGTACGTGCGTGCGTGCGTTTGTCCAGAAGCTTATTTGCCCTCGTGCTTCAGAGTGGTCGTGACACCGCGTTGTTTTATTCGTAGCATTGCCCAATTACGTTCATCGAAAGTGCACTTTTACATTTTATTACTTTTGCATATTATAACTCGACGTTGCGTCTGTTTTCTTTGGTTCTGGTGTCGTTCACCGAGGCGTCTGGTCGCCCCACCGTCCCCGCTTCCTGTCCATCGTAAGTGATTTAATTTTCTAATAACCAATTGACTGAAAGAAACTGCATTATTTATATTTTGGGGTGCTAATTTCTTTTTTTCTTTCCTTTCATTTACGATATTATTGTATGTGCAACGCGGAATCTCGTGTCGAAATAGAGGTTTTTGAGCAGTTTCGTTGTTACGTGTGAAATATATCGATCTTACCGATGGCACACAACTAAGTATCAGTCAAGAGTCCGAATTGACATCGCATCGGAGTAGAATTATCTGCGATTGAAAAGTTTTTCGTGCACCTGCTCTGCACGCAGTTGAATTTTAGCTGACATTAACGGATAGAAAGCACGTACGAATCGATCTCAATATTCTCGGATCGTCGATCATCTTGAAATCCGTTGCCAATTGCATATGCGTCATTCACGGGTGCATCATCATTACCGTTGCGTAATTATTGTCCCTTTCTTCCGGTGACGAAATCGATGAACCGTGCCAATGTTGTGCTTCTTTCGATTTCAGTCGCACTTCCACTAATTTCGACATCTAATTCCATCCCCTCGGTCGATCGGCTGGCAAGCTATCATTCTCAAACCGCGTCCGAGAATTATGAATTAAGAACCATCGTTCCGCAAATTTCGCATTGTTGCCCGATGTTACTTTGAAACGAGGCTAACGCGCAAAAATTCACGAACGTGAAGGATGCGCTTGCGCATCTTACGTATATCATTGTAGTTATCTGTCGCGCGGATAGACCTAATCTATGGCCATAAATCGTTTTCGGTTTCAATTGTTATGACCTCCGATTATTCCGCCATTAGAATACGATCAACATACGACTTACCGTCACGACCGACGTGATATCTCACCGAGATTGATACCTGAACGATTTATACCCGAAACGTGAAATGCATCTTCACCGCCGTGAATGATAAATCGTGCAAAGGTGCCCCGGTCGCTTTCATTTAAATTCGAACTGGAGAGCGTTCCTTTGTCTACGGTGGTAATAATTTCAAACTTGCCGCTTCGAGTGCTCTACCCTCATTTCCACGTTTCATGCCGTGGCTTAAAGAGGATGTTCCTCGACGGAGGATTACTAGATCGGTCGAGATTACGGAAACCGTATCCGATATGATACATCGATGTTCTCCAGCAACGCAGCCATGCATTTCTTCCGCTGCCCGGTGCAGAAAGGATCTCGCGTGACGACGTGATACGTGGAGAAATGAATTAAAACATGAATTAAAACCGCGAGCATGTGCGAATATATACGTCAAATAAAACGATAAAATTCACTAAACGATATTGAAATGGTTGACGTAGCATTAAGTACCGAACTTGCTGGCTCGAACGAAAGCTCGAGTTGAACAGGTTCTTATAAATCTGGATCAGATCTGTCAAAGATTCAAGGGCTGGGTAATTATTCTCAACTTTTTTCTAGAGTGATGGAAACAAATATTTGTCCGAATTAATACTGTTTGAAGGTTTTGCTTAATTTCTGATAACAAACTATGATGGAATTTTAATATATCATTAAGATAAGATATGGGACCAATTTTTTAAAAACAATGTAACTCTTAACCAAAAGCACTTTTTTTATATACATGGTATTTTTTTCTTTTACAATTTGCCGGAAAACAGAGTAAAAAAACATCAGCATCTTCATACTAAATTAGGTTATGCCAAATTCATAAGATAAGGAAAACAGATACCTAATATGAGATCCGATTAATTTTTTTCTGAAGCTTATTTTTTTTTTCTTTCCTTGCACATTGGGCAAATGAAATCTATCTCGTCCACAATCTTTGTGAGATTATATCGATAAAATTTTGTTCACTGAACCTACTGTTGTACCATCATGTATTCCGCGTCGTAATTTTCTTCACGATCGCTTTCGTCATTCAGAACGATATCTTCGTCACTTTCATCTCTTGAACTTTCATTTACACGTTTCTTTTTAATGGGGGTCTTCAATTGTTACTTTTCATTACCTTGATTTTACCTTTTTCATTCGAGCTTTCTTTTAGTCTGTCTTTGTAGGATGACTTAGCTTACAGATAACCAATTCAAAAACCATTCGTTTTATGTCCGATCTCCGTAAATAAGAATATTTATTATCCATATAAAGATAATATTTAACTATTCAATTATTTCTTGGCTTTTTACCAAGAGGCTTCGGTACCAATTCTTCAGGAGCAAAGTCGATATTTTTTTACGTAACGTTCGAGAGTTTTGTTCTTTAAGAACATTGAAAAATTTCGCCGCTTTTTTATAATCTATATCATCTTCTCGAACTGTGCTTTTCGAGATCTCATTCTGTTTGTTTTTCTTCAGCGGAACCCGCTTAAAAAAACGAAGATAATTAATCTTATGTGCGACCTATCTCATAATTGGAAACAATACTTCCTATAACGTCATTTAAAAATTAATATATACATGTAATCAGTAAATCTTAAAACTTCACTGCCTGAGCTGATTAAACACTTACCATATTGGTAGGTATTTATAATAGAGCAAGAATCTTTTAAAAACATTTCCTGACGCGACTCGCTAACGTCTGTTTCCCGGAGGTCCGTTTCAACGATTTTCTAACGCCGTAACGTGCAGACGAAACAACTGATAAATGCTGGCGAACGAAAGGAAACATTGCGATCACGTTCGACGATTCCATAACGAAGATAAGCTAGGGTCTCATATTAGGAGAGGTCTCACATTAGGGCATCATTTTGCCCTACGCGTCATGCAATTTGTCGTTGAATACGAATCCGAATAGATTGAGAGTACGCGAACGTCGTGCACAATTACTCCCTTCGCTGTTCGTTTTTTCTTCAATATTTTTTTCCTCTCCCTCCGCCGCCTCTTTCGTTTTCTTTTCTCTCGTTATTTTCTGGTAGAGCACAACGCAACAAAGGGAACTTTATTTTTAATTTCAATGACATTACGCAACCTGTAATTCGTATCGGCTCCACCGGTGGAGAAAATAATTCCTTGTGTAACAAAGCATCGAATGGTTCATTGAACCATGCTCCTTTCTCCGAGTATTCGCCGAGCGATCCCGTGTCCCGGCGAAGCAGCGTATCATCGATTACACATTGTTAAGCCGATCTACGTTGTCGAGTCGTTCGCAGGCCATCGAGGTTGCACTTGCACTGGCGCGTACACGCCGGTTTTATATTTAGTTCCCCTCCCCGGCCACTTTGAAACTTTCTGCAACGTTTGGGAAACAAACATACCGGCCGGCCGGGCCGGGCCGGGCTGCGTATAAATTGCAATCACGAGCCTTGTCGACAATATCTCTCTCGGCCGTTTCAACACCTCCTGCATCCTGTTGCACGCATCCTGTGCGTCGAGACAGGAGGCCTTCGAGGAGGTTAATCGGAGCCAGTTATCGGTGGCTTGCACCGATCAACCGCTTAACTCGCCGTGGCATCGGCGTTGGAGGAAAGAGTAACAGTCTCGCGCAAATATATCTGAACGCTTAACCATTGGTATTGATATTGATATTGATATTGACAGAGTTAATTCTTTTAATAAAGTCCCCCCGTTAAATTCGACGATCTTTATGACGGAGGCGTAACGCACGCAATGGATCGACTTTTATCTACTTGCAGCAATGTAGATGGATATTGTAAATCAAACGAGTCGTACGTGAAAAGTCGTCGTGTTTCACTTATCGTTAGTGTCGAAATTAAGCGGAACACTTCGGAATTGGAGAGTCGAGTCGATAGGAGCGGAAAATATTTAAACAGAAAATCCACGTAGCAGAGATGAACCACTTGCGCTGGCAAACTGATTGCGGACCATAACGAGCGGCCGAACCTTAGACAACCATTTGTCGCTTTCTTTTTGAACTCGGCATAATAGAAATTATACTGGATAGAAATTATTGAGAAGTAATAAATTTATTATTTGTTTTGCCTCGATTGTACTTAAATATACTTAAAACTCAGAAAATATTGCAATTTTTGGACAAGAAACTCTCGACGTGCGTGGCACGTCATTACAGCGGATTGCGGACCATAACGAGCGACCGAACCGTATACAATTATTCGTCGCTTTCTTTTTGAACTCGTCGGTACAACATTATTGGATAGAAATTATTGACAAGTAATAAATTTATTATTTGTTTTACTGTAAATATACTTAAAATTAGGAAAATATTGCAATTTTGGGACAAAAAACTCTCGACGAATATGGCATGTCACTCCAGCTCATTGCGCTGGCAACTGACTGCGGACCATAACGAGCGACCGAACCGTATACAATTATTCGTCGGTATAACATCACTGGATAGAAATTATTGACAAGTAATAAATTTATTATTTGTTCTGCCTATTTTGTTTTACTTGAATATACTTAAAATTGGGAAAATATTGCAATTTTGGGACAAAAAAACTCTCGATGTGCGTGGCACGTCATTACAGCAGATTGCGGACCATAACGAGCGACCGAACCGTATACAATTATTCGTCGCTTTCTTTTGGAACTCGTCGGTACAACATTATTGGATAGAAATTATTGACAAGTAATAAATTTATTATTTGTTTTACTTGAAACATACTTAAAATTAGGAAAATATTGCAATTTTGGGACAAAAAACTCTCGACGAATATGGCATGTCACTCCAGCTCATTGCGCTGGCAACTGATTGCGGACCATAACGAGCGACCGAACCGTATACAATTATTCGTCGGTATAACATCACTGGATAGAAATTATTGACAGGTAATAAATTTATTATTTGTTTTGTCTATTTTCTTTTACTTGAATATACTTAAAATTGGGAAAATATTGCAATTTTTTGGGACAAAAAACTCTCGACGTGCGTGGCACGTCATTTCAGCGCAAGAGGTTAAATAGCGAATGTATCGCACGGTAAACACGGTTGAAATATATTGTTACGTTCTTTAACATTTAATTTAAATTCACAGTTTATAATTCAGCTCGTTAATTCGTAATAATAACAGTTTGCAGAGTCAGCTCATTAATTCGTAATTTAAATTTACAGTTTGTGAATCCTCGCTTATTAAATTCGCGGCGCCGCTGGCCAAATTCAAGCATCCTTGTTCGCAGATCTTGGAAGAATTTCGATCTTGAAACGAGCGCGTATCTTGACACCAACTGCGTTGACGATTGTGCCGATTGTACGTTTAACGTCGCGAAAGTAGATTCGCGAATCGTTATCGAGAAATGAAATTGCAACGTTTCACGCTTCGTTCGCCGCCGTGTTTCCTCGTGATTCGTAAAAAGTCGCTGGAAAGCCTGACGCGTCTAGTCGAGTCTTCAACTCGTAAACTGCGTTTGACCTACTCCGTGGAGATTCCCCGGTTCTTCGCCTCCGCGTCTTCAACCGGTCGATCAAACTTCGTCTCTCTTTGCAGCAAGCACGGCTAATGGAAACAGATGCCTCGGAAATATATCGAGATCGGGCGAGAAGACCGAGCTTTCGCTCTGGCAAAGACAGCTTGCGCCGCTCGAGGGCTTTTCAATTTCGTCTCGACTCGTCTCGATGAAACGACGTTGAGAAGCAGCGCGTTTTAATCGATCCCTGAACTCGGCGACCGGCCAGGCCTCGAGATGATTTCGACTAGTCATCTTCGAGACTGCGAATTCTTTGAATCGTTTCGTTTGAACTTTTTCGAATCGTGTTTTTGAGCGAGGTACATATCACGTGGCAAGTTGAAAATTACAATACAATTATTTTACTAATTTACACACGCTTCCAAGGATTATAAAATTATTCTAATATAACGCACTTGAAATTATGAATATTATAGATTAACAGTTAAAATGATAAAAAATTGTAAATAATATTTATAAATATTATAAGTTAACAGTTTAAAGCGAATAAATAATAAAAGTAATAAATAATAGTTAAACTATTAATAACTAATAGTTAAAAGTAATAACTAATGTAGTACAGTTATCTTTATTCGAAGCACGCACATCGCTCGCGTATAAATCCAGCAAGTTTTGAAAACGATACATATAGTATTCTGTTTGTGATAAAGAAAAAAAGACGAACGAGATCGGTTTATCGGGCAGTTCCTCTGTAATAAATTCCTGGGAAAAGAGAAACTCCATTCTTCCACGCGTTCTTCCACAAGCACATATACGCGTTTCTTAAACAAGCGTTTCATTAACGCGCCGCTCCCATCGAGACGATATATCGACGTTCGAATTTTACATCTTCCGTATTATTCTTAACACGTTCTAACGCAAAACGCTGGAATCGCCGTTGGCCAACTACGCTGCCGGCAGAAACTTTTCCCTCCAGCTGTGTACTTTTTTCCAATATAACCACGATGTGCTCCAAATTTCGTCGCGTAAACCCGAAGAGGCGAGTTGCGCGACAGAACGTTGCCCAACTCGGAAGATTTTATCGGTAGAGAGAGAGAGGGAATGTTTTTCTGAATCTGAAGAGAGAAATCCGTCCGTTCCACGGCGATTGTCTCGCGATTCACGCCAGAGTGAAGAAGCAGAGAGAGAGAGAAAGAGAGATAGAACAATCGTTGTTCGGTCGAGCAGTTCGTTGTCCTCGTGACACAGTGAAAGAATGCCGATGCTGTCGATCGGAAACCGGCATCTCGCGCTTCAACCGATGAAAGCTCCTCGGAGCTGTTGTTTCTCCGATAGATTTCGCCTCCGGTTCTCGATAATCGAATTGGTTCGCTAATCGTGCCGCGGTTTCCACCGCTCGTCGTTCACCTTCCTCCACGAGGTTCATGAATTCGTTTCGAGCTGTTCTCCTCTGTAGTTCAGTCGTCGATAAACGAGTCGACACGTGGGAAGTTAGGAAAACGGGTGACGCTTTCTACAAATGTTACACGACTCTGTCCTCTCTCTTTCTCTCTCTCTCTGTTTCGACGTTTACTCGCAACACTATCAGCTCCTCGTATGAATGTTTTACACAGAAATATGCTTTCACGTGCACTTACTTCACTTCAACGTCTTGTTATCGCGTTTACTTGCTTAATCTTTTAACAAAGAAGTTACCTACAGCTTATAAGTTGGTTATCGATTGCTTGTCCTCTCTTGTTCTTAACGGGTGGAATTAGATATTTCTATAGGCATGTTTCTAAGATATTCTTGCGTATATATATTAATTATATATATTATATTATATTATTTATTAATATTATATATTATATTATATTATATTATTTATTAATATTATATATTATATTATATTATATTATTTATTAATATTATATATTATATTATATTATATTATTTATTAATATTATATATTATATTATATTATATTATTTATTAATATTATATATTATATTATATTATATTATTTATTAATATTATATATTATATTATATTATATATATTAACTAATAGTAGCGAATGCGTGTCTATTAATTATAATTTTCAGCTCAGCTAAATGTTCGTGAAATTATGTGATAATTTGTGTAATATAATTGCACGGGCCTGGTTTCAGATACGATTGATAATTGAAAAAAAAGAAATGTAACAATTATGGTCAAGAGCTCGAAATTTAAAGTTGATATTAATATAGCTTTATTAATATTAATATAACTATTATTATTTATACTACTTTTTTTATTAATACTACTACAACAGTAATAATCAAATAGTCGTTTAAAGGGAATAACATGATAAATTTGATTTTTTATGTAATTTACTTTAAGAGAAAAACACATAAATTGTATAACTGGTCTTTGTTTCTTAACTTTGCGCAATGAGTTCTTCTGGTATATTTCTTAAAAAAAGAAAATTAGAGATCCGGCGTCTCTTTGTTTCCGAGAAGCTCTTTAAAGCCATTATGTCTAACAGCAATATGTTTGAAAACGGGAAACTTTGTTATCCCGTTTGAGGTGTAACGTAGCAAAGTTGCGAGAAGAAAGTTCGCAAACTTGTGTCTTTGTAACTTGTTACTTGGATCTAGCGGTTGGTAAGTTGCAACAAAGTCGAGTAATAAAATTTAAAATGACAATGTTGGGTCTTCTTCGTCTTTTTCTCTCGAGCGGAACGGTTTAGTCGTTTAGGGGAAAAATTGAACAACCCCGAGGTCGTGGAGAGACGTAACGAGTCGTTTTCTTTGGAGAAATTAACATGTCAATTTACGTTTTAACACCCGGTTCTGCGAAAGATTTCAGCTACTCGAGGATCGCCACGTATGCGATGAAAATTCACCATCGATATATAATGTTTGCCACCGATATAATCGAAGTTCCCCGTGAACTCAGCGCGTTTGAACTTTCATAAATTTTCGCGAAGGTGTTCACGGATTACAATGTTAATAGAATTCGATACCGGTTCGACACCGATAACAGAGCTTTCCCCTGGGTTCACCTATTGAATGAACTATTGCGACCTTCGTCGCCTCGAGATTTCCTCTTCGGTTCGCGATCCTTCTTCACTCGCTCCTCCTTCGTCCTTTTTTGTTTCGCTTCATTTCTCGATTATCAATGCGACGTTGGTTTGCACCTAGTCGTAATTTACCGCGCGTGCATATTTTGCTCCAATCGACGATCGTTCCTAATCGGTCTATCGATCGTCTTTCAGCGAAATTAGCTCTCGTTACGCGACAATGCAGTCCGCGTTCGCCAGCGACGGAAGACGAAGGGTTGAACGGAACAACGGACGCGCGTCGAGTCGAACAATGCTGTGACAAAAATTGCAATTACTCCAATTGGATGCGGAATCTGATCGGAAAGACTCGGTGGTTTCTGAATGCGCTGCGATTGGTTGTGAGAAGGCAGGCAGACTTGCGAGCAAGGGACGAGAAGAAATTATGACAGAGTTATTCGAACACTTGTACGAACTTTTGTGCAAATTTTTAAACACGATTCTCTCGAAAACGATGGCTTTAACCAACAAATTTTATTCTTTCTTCTCGACGTATTTTTACATATTCGTCCAATCGGTTGACTACGGGTCGCGACTGTCACCTTTTGTATAATATAATTTATTGTATAAGATATTTTATACAAGTATAGAGATTGCAAAAGTATATCAATATGTGGTTTGAATATTCAGTGGGGAAGCATCTCTAACATTTGTCACACGCTTAGGATAATTATTTGGATGTTTAAAATACATAAATAAAGTATATTTGCAACTTGAATATACAACACACATGTGGCTTAAAATCTTTTCGAATTGCGACGATACAAAAAATATTACGAGGTAAAAACTGGTAAGGATATTTTTTTTCGAAGTCATTTTTTTTTTTAAAGGAATTTTTAAGATTTTTTTCCATATAACTACATTTTTTTTTTTTTTGTTGTATCGTCTAGCTGGTAAAAAAAAGATGTACAAAGAACATAACCTTGAAAATTTAAATTTTACGTAGAAATTCATCACAGACAAATAAAGATGTTTATCGTTTATTACATCATCAACGATAATCTCTTTTAGCAGCCTGGCCAGTATATCGAAATTTGCCAGTAATTCATAACTTGGAACATTCAACGCAGGAGGAGATCAATTTTGATACTCATTTATGATAAGTGACTAGCTAGTTTGACACAACTAACGGCACATTAGTTCCAAATTTCGGCTAATTGAACGAAATTTCAAAATACTTTGCACAACAGACGTAAACTAAAGGTAGCACAGACATTCTTCTACTTTTTCCAATTCGAACGCTTTTCCGCCACCGTTTGCCACGTGCATGCAACGGGTGGAGGATCATTTCATCGAAACTTGAAAAATCGACGATTGCTACGATTCTTCCGTTCTGCACGATGACGGCAGCTTCTTTTCGTTTATTTGTTCATTGACAAATGAACTGAGAGCAAGGCGAGCGAGTGCATGTGCTCCAGGAAAGGGAGCAAAGGATATATAACTCGCGAAGCCGGCCTTTCACCTTGAAACAGTACAGCCCAGAAATAACCTGTTCTCTATTTTCGAGCAACCTCTCCGGCACGGTCCTCAAGCACGCTTTCCTCTAATGCATCTCTCAGATGAACGTGTACATAACTATAGGTGACGTTTGTGCGCACACGTATAGACGACACTGGCTGGTAATAAATAACGCCGTCTGCCGATAATCGTCCTGTTTCACTTACGCCGTCGCTCAGGGACATTGTTTCATACACTTCCCTCCAAAAGTATTAGGACACCTGCTTGTTTAGTGTAAATTGTAATTTTTTTCGTGGATGCGTGGCTATGAAAGGAACCATTGCCACAAAATAAAGTAAAAAGACTACAGTGGGCTAGAAAATATCGAAATTGGTCAGTCGAAGAGTGGAAAAATGTTTCATGGAACGACGAATCTAAACTTGAGGTGTTTAGTTGCAAGCGGCGAGCTTATGTTTTTAAAAGACTTGAAGAAAAAAATGATTCCCGACTGTATCGTATCCACAGTTAAACACGGAGGGCGATCGATAATGATCTGGGGGTTTATTGGAGCAAATAGTGTTGATGATTTAATAAGAATCGAAGGGATTCTGAAAAGAGAACAATATTTGTCTATTTTACGTGATCATGCCGTACCATCTAGACGAGTAACAGGCCAAAATTTTATTTTCACGCGTGATAACGATGCCAAGCACGCTGCTTGAGTTTGTAAAGACCATTTGCAACATTTAGAACAGAGTGATGAATCAAAAATGACGCATTGGCCCCCGATCTGAACCCAATAGAGAAGATTTGGGATGAATTAGATTGGAAAATCTATGAAGCATGTTCCAAAGTCCCAAAATGACTTGTGGAACAAACTATCATACAAAATGCATGGAACCAAATAGTACCAGAAACAGTAGAAAAACTAATAAAACGGATGGCGAAATTAGTCGAACGAATGATTAAGAAAAACGCGGTGGATATATCGACGAAAAGAAAATTTAACTTTCTCGTGCAAAATTACTGTCATCGTTACTACAATGTAAACTATATATACCTCTCCCAGCTTGATACAACTAACATTGAAAGAAATTTCAGAAATTATAACAATTTCCTGATGGCTTTCCAAATTTATTTCATTTTCTGTAAGTGTTCTGATATTTTCGGAGGGCATTCACCACTTCGAGGGCACAACATTCACCCGTTCGACACGGACGATTAAAAAAAAAAAAAAGAGACACGTGTCAAATTTTTTCGAAATTTTACATTTACGCCAAATTTCATGAAAATCAGGTGATTGACACTGTGTCGAGATTTGTTCGCTCGCTACAATCTGATCGCAATTCGCCAAAGTGTCGAATTGTTCCGGCAGCAGTGTGGACGCGGCATAACACGTTCGATACTCGCGACCGAATTTTTCAAGAACACGTTCGTAATGAAAAAAAATTTCACGCCTCTCTCTCGTTTCATCGCCAAGTCGGAGAAAGTTGTAGCAAAAAATGGAGAGAGGGAGGAAAGAGGGGCAAAACTTCTTTTCATTTATGTAAACTGGCTCTCCTGACACGCGCGACGTGAACTTTCTTTCCAAAGTATTTCGACAAAGCCTTTTCCAGATTCATTGGTCTACTTGAATTCAAATCGGTTGGGTTCGAACAACCGGTGATTTTAAGAGAAGAAAGAAAACGCGTAGGGAAGTTCGTACGCGGTAAAATCATTAAATAATAAAAGTATACGTCGTATTAGCGAGCACCGGAACTGGAAATTGACGTCAAATTAACCAATCGACTTTAACTACTTTGGTGTTAATTAGCTTTAAATCTTACTAATGCAATCGCCATACTTTGTCACTGTCGTGTTAACGAAGCTTCAAAGTGTTTTATGTAACGTATACGTGAGATTCAAGTTTTTTTTTTTTTTATATGTCCTGAATTTAAATGGCCAAACTGCTTGATCCGCACATAGAAAAATATGTTACAGGTTTGTCAGAAAATCGAGTTTGCCTTCTCACAGTGTTATAAACGTTATGAATTATGCGTTTTCTCTTTAACGTTTGATGTTTACTTCCAAACAAAAGATTTGCTCAACAGAAGTAACTTCGCACGGAGAATTAAAGTGCAAAGGACCAAAAGCGTAATTTTATCGGCAAAATTCTCAGAAATGCTTTATAGTGTTATTCGCCGATCAAATCAAAGCTTGACGAAATTTTAAAAATTATTTATTTTAAAATTATTTATTAGAAATTGTTACCAATGCTGCAATGAAAAAAAAAAAATGCTACTTACATATTTTATGTATACAATATTTGCTCATAACTCTATAATAAATTCTTTTTTATGTTCTCTGTATATAAACTTCAAGTACTTTGCACAACATGCGCGTACGTAAAAGTTTCCCGTTACAAAGCGTTCGAACATTTTCACGGATCGATGTTATTTCAGCAAATAAAAATCCGCTATCCGCTATTGGTTTTCCTCCGATCGAAATTTCTTCGTCTCGACACGCAGGTCTCGAATATACGCGGGATATATTGTTCGTCTCTCCATCGTTCGAAACAATTACTTTCGGGCACAATTAAGAATCGAACGATTCCCGAGTCGTATCGACTGGGAAAGTCGCCGCGGTGGCATCGTGATTATCGCCGGCGAAAGAAAACGAAGAATATGAGGCCGAGGATCGTGAAACAATACGCCCGCCACCGTCATAATTTCCGCGATAACGGGCCGTCACAATGAAACGAATTTACCGGCCGTTGGAACTCGGAGAGGCGCGAAATTTTTCACGATATTTTTCTCCGCTCGAGCGCCGCGAAGCCTTCTCGATCCATTTCCACCGGAGACGGATCGTGAAGGAGAAGATAAACGCCAGGTTACGTCCCATTCGTGAAAAGAATATCGACACGATCGCTGGTACGAAAATCTGTTGGTAATGGAATTTCTGTCTTATGGTCTTGTTGGACATTGTCGATCGTAAATTGGAAGAAACCGACATCTTTCCTCTGCGTTTCTCTACAATTACAACATTTATCCTTGCGGCTCTTGGTTGGCCATTATTGCCTTTGTAAATCGGACAAATCATCCGACGCTCTTCTGTTGTACGTAATAAACAGCATTGGTACACAGTGGAAAGCACAGCGATGAAAAATTATCGATACTTTAAACTGTTGTGGAACTTCGTTGAAAGAACTCGTGTAACAATCCAACGCTTGATCATACGTTTTCAAACGTACAAAGCCTCTACCTTGACAATGCTGTGACAATCCTTCGTTCGTTTTCAACGATGTCTTTACACATGTGGAAAATTGCCGATAATTGTTGTAAAATTCAAACGCTTCCGAAAACATCGAGAAATTGTTTTCGACGCTACATCTGTCATAGTCTTCAAGATCGAAGTCTCTCCTTTACAATGACTCCTTGAAACTTGCTGCGCGATTTCGTTGAACTTTGAAACATCAGCAGTCGTCCAAAATGTTGGGATTTCTAGAATTTCTGTCGCTTAACGCTGGTAACATTCAAAGATCAATGAAATAACAAAAAAAGAAGCAAGTTTTAGATGATTATTGTAAAGAGTAGATACTTTAATCCTCGAACTCGCGATGAGTTTAGTAGATGGAAAGAAAATTTTTTCGACTTGCATTTTCGTGGTCTTGTCGAATGCTGTACTGGAGGAAGCTCTTGTAAATGAAAGAAATACACCACCGATGCTTTTACTTGAGAGCATCGACACACTCTCATTTTTTCAGCAAAACGTTCTGTAGTTCATTCTCGTTCAAACGTTGCTTGCTACGTTGTTAATTACTGGTTCCACAATGGCCAGTGAACGTAATCGAGTCTCGAATCTCGTTTCAATTCGAGGCATGCAAGAACCAGGGAGCTTTCTTCATTCGTAATGGCCAAGGACATCACGAGGCAAGGACAGTCGACTCGAAAAAAAAAAAAAACATCAAGGGAATAAACGCGCCGTTTAACGAAAGAAACCAAAAAAAAAAAAAAAAAAAAATTGGAAGATTGATTGCACCGACAAATGTGGTCAGATCACGGCACGGTAAAAAATTGTCTCGGTCAAATTCGGTTCGCGAAAAATTTACAAGACCCCCGTCGAATTTACGAGAACGCGCGGCCGTGAATCGCAATGAGCTTTTTGTTTTTCCCTTTAATTTTCTATTTCTTTCCGTTGCCATGTCCTTTTAACGCTTGTTTATCGAGCCAGCACGAAAACGCCAGGGGAGTTGAAGTTGGCTAAATTATTGTTCAGCTGCAAAAGCACGCGTGAAGATGGTGTAGATACTTTGAATTTTATTTTACGAAACGTTCCAGTTTTTCTTTTTTGGAAAGTTCAGACTTGTGGTGAATACGTACATAATTTTGAATAATTGAAGCTTTCGCTCATTTTATAGATGTCAAAGTCAATTATATTTCGTCGCGTATTGTTGAAATTAAACGATTATCAATTCGAATTTGATGTAAAGAAGCTTGGATTCAAACCTTTGATCCAATTCATAATTTTGTCTTGAGAATCCTTGTTCCTGGAAAGCTCTTCGACTTGTTTCACAAACGAATTGGAGTATTTGCAACGAAACGATCGAAAGCAAAGGAGTGAGCAGCAGTTTTCTTTTTAGGCGAGCTAAATTATCGCTCGTTAACTGCTCATGTACAAGCGAGTGTGAAATCGTTCAATAAATTCGTGCAACGACGCACGTTTATACTCTTCGTGATCTATTTTATGAAAGCTGAACGATCGAGATGAACTGATCTCGTTTCCCGGTTCGGTTTAATTTAAAATGGGCATTTGTGAGAAAAGGATAGCTTTCCACGAGACTTCTATGTGAAATGGAATAATACGAGCATAAAAAAAAAATGATCATAGTTACGGTTCAGGTTACAACATTTTTTTAAAAATATAAATTTCAAAATTATCATCGATAAAACTGCTAATCAACATACGTTGTCATTGATAAAATTCTTGAAATTCGTACTGTAGATAAGTGTCAGCTGTTGAAAATATATTATAGGACTACGAATACTTGTGTGATGCAAGGTAAAGTTTCATTTAACAATAGAACTACCAACAAAATTTCCATCCTAGACATTGAAGTCAAAAAAATAAGAAAACTTTATAGCACAATAGACTATACAAGCTTTGTTGCAAAATCTGCATATTTTAAAATTATTTAAATCATTAAAAATACGGTGTTTTATATTGTATGTCTATGAAACACCTAACAAAAATTATAAATTATCATTCTGACCATTTTGGTAGTTCTAATGTTAACTGAAAACGTAAGAATATTTTCTCGTAAATTATTTTTCTGAAGGTAACGATTTTACGATCCACATCCTCTAAATAGAATCTAGACGCATTATCGATTTCCTACAAGAAAGAAAAGTCGTTCAAGTTCATACTCCAGCTTTAATTTTAATTTCCGTCGCGCGAGATGCTGCTCTTCTCTCAAAAGAGGCTAATATTCGCCACGCGAAATACTACTGAATCTGGCGATCTCAGGGATCATCGATCCATCTCGAAACGAACGGACGAGATCCTGCAAATGCACACGACACGACACGTATATAGAACACACGGTCTCGCGATCCTCCAGGAAAAGAGGAGCAGAGAGTAAAAAAAGAGAATGAGCGGCGAGGAAAAAACGAGAAAAAAGAGAAATGAGGTATTAGGCGTAAAAGCCTTCGTTTGTAGGCTGCAACGACGTTTCTCCTCCTCCCTTCTTTTCTCTTCTTTTTTTTTCTTTTTCTTTTTTTGTTATACTTTGGTATAACAAGAGTTGCACCTAGATGCAGCGCGCATCTGTATCGACAGAGACTCGGCTTCTCATCGAGTTCCTATGGAACTGGTCGCTTTGTTTTCTGCCTTTTGTACGATTCTCGTAGAGTCTTCGGCGTGCCTGTTTTGTTTACGATCCGAGGATTTCGTTGCACGCGAAAGCATCGTGCATCTCCGGATCGCATACATTATGCACGAGCCCTCCACCTTCGAGTTTCTTTTCCAATCCTCTAGTTTCGTAATTTGTGTTTCGCAAATCGCGTATCTTTTCTGTTACATTACTGTCCTCGAAGTTTCTTCGCGGCGGGGATTCCTGTTCGTTTCAAACCTGATCGAAAGTTAATCGAGATTCTTTTCCCCTTCGAGGAACAAGGCAATGGAAGTTACAACAGTCCCTCCATTTACGCGGCTAGAAAATATTATATATTTGTAGACAATGATCCAAACAACATTCAACCTTGAAGTTTCAACGAAGATTTAACCTCTTGCGCTGGAATGACGCGCGTTGAACGGTTTTTTGTCCCAAAATTGCAATATTTTCTCAGTATATTTTTAAGTGAAACAAAATAAGCAAAACAAGTAATAAATTTATAGTATATTTTTAAGTGAAACAAAATAGGCAAAATAAATAACAAATAATAAGTTTATTATTACTTCCCAATAATTTCTATCCAGTGATATCATACCGACGAGTTTAAAAAGAAAACGACAAATTGTTATCTAAGGTTCGGTCGCTCGTTATGGTCCGCAATCGGTGGTTAACTTCTTGCGCTGGAATGACGTGCCGCGCACGTCGAGAGTTTTTTTGTCCCAAAATTGCAATACTTTCTCAGTTTTTAGTATATTTTTAAGTGAAACAAAATAGGGAAAACAAATAATAAATTTACTTCTCAATAGTTTCTATCCAGTGAGATATCATACCGACGAGTTTAAAAGGAAAGCGACGAATTGTTGTATACGGTTTGGTCACTCGTTATGGTCCGCAATCAGTGATTAACCTCTTGCGCTGGAATGACGTGCCGCGCACGTCGAGAGTTTTTTTGTTCCAAAATTGCAATATTTCGTCAGTTTTAAGTATATTTAAGTATAATTCAAGAAAAACAAATATTAAATTTATTATTACTTCTCAATAATTTCTATCCAGTAATATCATACCGACGAGTTTAAACAGAAAGCGACGAATTGTTGTATACGATTCGGTCACTCGTTATGGTCCGCAATCAGTTGCCAGCGCAAGTGGTTGAAGAAACATCGATTCAACGAATATCGGCAAATTTATGGAAACTTGGCAAAAGATAAGCTTGAGGACAAATCGTTTGAGAGAAAATTAACAATGAAAAGCAAAGTTTAACTTCCAAATATTTTCGAAGCGACGAGGGTAACGAGTTTGCGCCAATTAATTGATTGTTCTGAATGACAGTGACAAATTTACTTTTGTCTTTTATGAAATGTCAGTATTATTATTATCTTTGTTTCTTTTTTTTTTTTTTTTTTGTTAACCTGTGACGTGAAGTAAATATGTATATCTGTAACACATGTCAGCTTTTCTTTTCAATATTTTGCTCTTTTTTGACGATTTTCATTGCGTAAATGGAGAAACAGGTATATTTTTTAGTCTAATCATCAGCAAAGTTTGCAAAAGAGAAATCGTAGCAAGCTTTTTACTGTAGTTTGTTGCGTTTCGAGGAATAACCTTCTTAAACGGTTTATTTAAAGCGGGCTTGCACACAAGTGCCCGAGAGCTTTCGTGAATTTCAATCAGCACTGCAACAAGACGCGAAACACGTCGCTCTTCTCGACAGCCAATAGTCGACGGCGTTGCAAATAACGAGCGATAATCCAGGATCAAACAGTTCCCGCGGTTTGTTGATCGATCGTTAGAGAAATTCAGGAAAAACACTCGCGGTAAATTACAATGTTGCGAGCGTTCATAGTCACGTCGGTTGGATAAAAAATGGTGGACTCGAACTAGTCACGTATTTCCACGCTCGTGATATTACACGTCTCGAATAGAAAACCAAGCCAACTGTCCCGAGATAAATAGGGACAATTTGATATTTCCACGCTGTAAAAAGGAAAAAGTTCATTTTTTTTCTTTCTCTTTTTTTTTTAAAACCCGCTCGATGGCCCTGCGTTTGTTATTCCCGCGCGTTCTACCTTCTCGATCGTCGTAATTTCGCATGCGTTTTGCGAGCCAGCCATGCAAATGATCGCGCATTCGCGGAACATTATCGTGGCTCGTGCCACGGAATACAAACTTTTCAACCCGTTCTCTCTCTCTCTCTCTCTCTCTCTCTCTCTCTCTGTTTGCTGACCGACACGAAAACGCCTGGAAATAATTCTCGTCCTGCTCGAGAGCAGGGCTGATCGCGGTGAGCCTTGGTTCCAATTGCTTCGTACGAATTCCGATTGTGTCACTTCTAAATCTACGTGTGGTACCGCGACCTTGCGATCGTTCGTCGAAGTCTACGACGTTTAATCGTAACGCCGTCCAAGAATCCACGGCACGTGCGTCGTGGATTATTGGCAACGTCGGCGATCCGATAGGAAACGATCAGGCGACAAAGTCCTCCGAGTTGCCGTCGCGTACACGCGTTTACCTTACGCGTTTTAAGGCCACGTGTTTTCAATTTCGAGCTTTGATAATCCAAACACGGATTTCTATCGTTTTCATTGCATGCACATGGGCTCGATGATTACGCAACGAGGGTGCGTAATGAATCGATCTGTTCGCAGTAAATATATATATATATATATATATGTATATACGAAACGTACACATCGTTGTTTCGTAAGAAATTTTGAACACGATACACGTTCGTGCAATTTTTTAGTCCTCATTTGTGTCCTTTCGTTTTGATAAACGCTCGCCGAGTTGAATCATTGATTTCCGCGAAGTCGAGTAAAATCTGAGGTACGAGTGTTTCGTAGGGTTATTCACAAATTTATTTTTGATTCGTATGAACGAATGCTTGGTTAGAGTGATGAGGTTCGGATTAATGACGGAATCGTTTATGAATATAGAACGGTAAACTATATATATAATCATGTTTAAATAATATTTAATATTTTTATTGGATATTATTTAATATTATATTAATAATATTTAAATCATATTTATATAATCGTATATAAAATCAAATAAAGTGAAAAATCGAATTCAAATTGCCAAATCAAAAATCGGACCTCATTTAGAAATTATAAGAAGACAGATTAACGAATAAGGAGCATTTTGATTTTTACATAATTAAAAATATTAACATCTCTGTAATATTTTCAAAACTAATATTAATTTAAACTAATGTTATTAAACTAAACAGCTGAGAAAAGGAATTTCAACCTCGTAAATTAAAATCCAAATTGAAATTTCAATTCTAAAGATCTTCTGCAACGATCTTAACACGGACAAAATTCATCGTTCATTAGACAAAGCAGAAAGTCTATTGACGAATGTCCAGAGTTTCCGACACTGAAAGGTCATTGCTCGTCAATTTGTTAAGAAACGAAAGAAACGAAAATGGAAACTGGAGCAGAGCAGAAAGTTTATTGATACAACGAGTGTCCAGAATTTCGGATACTGGATGATCATTCAGTTTGTTAAGAAAAGGGGAGGGGGAGGGGGGAAAGGAATGTTAAATGGAACTGGAACTAAAAGGATCCAAATGGCAGAAAAACGAAAGGGACGAGCTTAATGGACGTTCGCTCGCGACCGACATTAATAGCCGAGCTTTTCTGCTCACGTTGAGAAACAATTTCTCAACAATGAAAAAGCGAAGTTGTTGGAAACCGGTTCAGGTGGCCGGGCACGCAGGAACGTGATCATCATCACGGGGTGAAATTTATGCGGGAGCACGCGCGCTGCGTTGTACGAGCGCACACCTTTCGAATGAAAATATTATCAGTGCCGTTATTTCCGTCCCCGGCTCATTTTCCGACTACAAAGTGGGTTACGAAGGCACGCTCGTCCAACGATACGTAAAACGTCGCTCGTCCCATCGATTTCGGAAGCTCCACGCGGCAAATGAAATGTTGACTGTAATTAGAAAATGTAAGGAAGCCTACGAAGCACTATCAATACTCTCCCTCTATCAACGAACAATTGACAAGTTGAAAATCACGGTAATTTCTGTCCCTGTGTAAAATGGTGATATTTCTGGAAATTGTGAAAGAGCGAATTTGTGAACTGTGACGTATAGTACGATTAAAATATTGAAAGCACAGTGGATACTCTAGCAGTGGCAGCTTACAATTGTGTTTAACGCTTTATTTACTGTCGCAACTTTTAGAGGTTGAAATACATGATCAAAAGTGAACTTACACCACTGTGATTCTTAACGTACTATAAGGACTGCTTGAAGAAAGAAATTGCCTTTTTTAGTTTAACACTAGAACTACCAGAATGGCCAAAATGATCAATCTATAATTTTTGTTGGACATTTTATAGGCGCGAAACTGTGTGTTTTTAAAGATTTAAATAATTCTTTTTAAACATATATAAATATTTAAAAATATATAAATATTATATATTTTTTAAAATGTATAAACAAAAGCTTGTTTACTCTCCGTTGTACTTTTTGGATCTCGATGTCTTCGAATTTTGTGCTTCAATAGTCGGTAGTTCTAGCGTTAAACTATAATAAATCCGTGAAAAAGAATAGAAGCTTTTCTTCTTTCAGAGATTCTTTTACAATATTTTGAAAGAAAATTCAAACGTTATGAATTCCAAAAAATTTTTCTCACAACTAAATTTACCATCGTTTCGAACGAATGAGGTCTCTTAAAATTTGTTGTTAACGACTCTTTTTCACGAAGTGATAAGAGTGTAAAATATCGACCATTGTCTATAGTCTGTGCATTATTTTAAAACCTAACATTTTCCCGAATTTTGTTGAGAAAATTTTGTAAAAATCTCTTCATACTCTTCCACGTTGGTTAGAACCGCAACGCGTTGGGATCTCTCAATTATTTTCGTCACGATGGCCGCGCGTTTTCTACCTGTTGTCTATCACTGGTAAATCCAAATCGAATTCCAAATCCTCTCCTTGATCCACCGATCGAGCCCCGTCGGTCGATTTTGATATAAGTGTACACTTTCAGATAGTTTACCCTCGTTGAACGCACTTTCTACGGGGAAGGCGATGCTTTTCCCTCAAAGGCGACCTGGTTGCGAAAGCACCGACGGATCCCACTGATTACTATGGAAACGACACGATATCGATAAAGACGACAGCCGGTTCGAGATATACCGTTTCGTTTAATTTACGTGTAATTCGTTCGTGCTACATCGACGGTACAACAAAAGGGAGGCTTCGTTTCCTTTGAAGTCGAAGACAATAGGCGATAATTTGAGACAGCGTAGTACGTGATTATCATCATCTCAATTTTTATGCTCATCTAATTTATTTTACCTACTACTTACGTATTATAGTAAATACTACTTTAGATATTTCATATCTTTTTGCTTTTAATTTGATTATCAGACTGCGAATTTTTATGTTCATTTAAAATTTTTGCAAATGGAACCAGGGACGAGGAAATAGAACCTTTATTTTATTTTAGGTACTATTACCTACTATTATAGTAAATACTACTTTAAATATTTCACATCTTTTTGCTTTTAATTTGATTGTACCGTGATTATCAGACTGCGAATTTTATTTTACGTTTATTTAAAATTTTTGCAAATGGAACAGGGACGAGGAAATAGAACCTAGTTTATTTTATTTTACGTACTATTACCTACTATTACGTATTACAGTAAATACTACTTTAGATATTTCATATCTTTTTGCTTTTAATTTGATTATCAGACTGCGAATTTTTATGTTCATTTACAATTTTTGCAAATGGAACAGGGACGAGGAAATAGAACCTTTATTTTATTTTAGGTACTATTACCTACTATTATAGTAAATACTACTTTAAATATTTCACATCTTTTTGCTTTTAATTTGATTGTACCGTGATTATCAGACTGCGAATTTTATTTTACGTTTATTTAAAATTTTTGCAAATGGAACAGGGACGAGGAAATAGAACCTAATTTATTTTATTTTACATACTATTACCTACTATTACGTATTATAGTAAATACTACTTTAGATATTATTATTACTTAATACTACTTCAGATATTATTTTATATCTCTTTGCTTTTCATTTCTGCAACAATTTGAGACAGCCGTGATTATTCCGTATTTTTTATGCATTTTTTTAGCCCAGTTTCACATACTTTGTACAGTATAATACTCTGCTTTAGGTATTTCATATATTTTTGTGCATTTTCAATTTACCACGAATGTAAGATAATTTCAAAGCGTGTACGAAACAGATCGAAAGCTATGACGCGTGACTCTGTCTCTCAATTACTTTAGAACTCCATTAACGTCGTTTATTTGAATCGAGCCATTACCCGATCAAACGAACTCTTGCTGGTTGAATCCACTTATCTGAACTTGGACTCCTATTGTGTGAAAAATCAGCAGTGTAGGGGAGAAGCCACCAGTGAATTCCATCATTGTGTAAACTATTTGTCCCCGGAGACAAGTTGCACCGTGTACCAAAAATAATGATTACGTTATATAATTATTCAACTACATTTGTCAACATTTATTAGCCTGGATTCTTTGTTAAAAAGAAAACGTTCTTATTTGGTATTAGCAATGTTGTTATCATTTAGTAAGTTTAGTTATTATTTGGTATTAGCAACGTTGTTATTATTTAGTTTTCGTGAAATTAGTATCAGAACGGTGTGAACGTCCTCTCGGGTAATTACACGTTAACGATGTTTGCACGTCTGCTTTCGCTCGTGAATCCACAGCCGCGAAATACGAACGTTCCCCCCGCCTCCGGTGCTATAAATCGTTGGTTCGAGAAAGATGCTGGCACATTCGCGAGTGCCGATACGGTTTAACATCAGTGGTTTAATATTTAAGCGTGTGCACGTAGCGTTCGAGTGCCCCGCGTAATAGAGCAATTGCACAATTCACGCTGCCTTTTAGTGGAATCATTGAAAGCCAGTTTCAACCGCTTATCAAAGATGAACAGGACTGGGGATAAATCGACGGAGGACGGGGCCGCCTTTGTGACCGAGATGCTTCTACGTTTATTCCCGGCGAAATCGTTTCACGGAGTAACGAGCACGCTCTGGACGAGCGTCAGCCTCGTTCAACTAGCTTCTTTCAGCTGGCGTTTCAATGCGTACGAATGTGTATACCTGTTCCGAAGTGTCGGGAGACGGAGCTGGAAAGTTTGAGATGAGATTAGAAAATTATTTACGAATTACTATCCGCTTGGACACTTGTTATGAGCGGCGAATGAAATACTGAACGCTCGTATGGAATTTTCACGCGAATAATATTTTATCGAGTGTTTGCGTGTAGAATAGAAAGAGGGAAATACGTCGTCGTGTTTTGTAGAATTTAGTTTCAGCTTTTAGTTTCATTTTGTTACCAAATGGCAAATGATGACACGTGCAAACTGTTTTCGTGGAGTGAGTTTTGCACCACGATTAACTTAAAAATGAAGAATTATCGATACTTCAAACTGTTGTTATTTCTTAAATAATCATACTGTCTACTGTCACTTGGTCTCGTTAGTCTCTGGAACAAAAATTCACAGAAATGCTGAAAAATTTTATTTTTGACTAAATCCATCGCTATTTTGAAAATTGAAATCGATCTCTGAGCATTAAATTCAAGAAATCTTTAACATTTCAATAAAACGTCAAAAAGAAATTGTACAGCAGGTACAATTGTAAAGAGGGAATTTTAATTTTCAAGTCGTGAAGAATATTTTTTAACATCTTCACAGACGTTTGAGGTTTGACGATGGACTTGATCCTTGAAAAAAAACAAACTTGGAACAGTCAAGGTAGAAGCTTTACGCTTTAGAATGAAACCAAGTAGATCGTCGTACAATTTTCTTCTACAAAGTTTAACAGTCTAAATTATCGACAATTTTTCATCGTTGTGTGTTCAGTTGTACCCCTTACTGTGTGTGACGATAGATCTTGAGTTATTGAGGATCAACGTTGCGTCATTTCGTGAAAAACATTTTATTCGTAGTTCTTTTCAATCAATTTATATCGTTAAATTCTTAATACGAAAGAAAAGGAAATTTCAAGTCAAAAAAAATTCATTTTATAATTTTGTAAAATTTAGAACAATTGAACGTTATCATGAGTTATTGGTTGGTCCCTTATGGGTCAATTAAAAAATAAAATATTAAAAATATTTATCTCTCTGTTATCCGACTGGCGTTAATATTCAGATATCTCGAAATTTCAGTATTATTTACTGATAATACTAACTTCAGTATTATTGATTTTTTTTCAGTATTATAGTTTTTTAGTCTAAAAGATAGAGATAACTCTATAAAAATCGTTCAGAAGGTCATATCGATCAACTCTATAAACCGAGGAGCACATAAAGAAGGAAAAAACCAAGATCTTACAAGCACTCTTTTTTTTAATTAAAATTCATCTTAGAATTTATTATTGTCTATATAATTTTCTTGAAATCAAAGATATTTGCTTTTCTGAGAGAAATTCTCGAGAATATTAATCCTAGTCTATTTAAATCCTAGTTAATGAAATTTCGTACGTTTAGTGGAAACGTTTTATTAAAAAAATTAATTAATACAAAAGAAGTGGATAATCTTACACCGGCAATTATATAAATTAAACAAAGGAAGGATTTTCATCTTATGTCAACCCTTCCTGTCTTTCACGCGCTGTCACACTGTCGAATTACTGTTAAATCGATCAAAGCGTTCGAATATTTACGAATGTTAGCGTACACACGTTTATACGAAAAAAAAAAAACAAAAAAATGTCGCGTGACGGCGGAACACGTTACGACCGGTAAATAAAAAAAAAAAAAAGAAAGAAACGAGCAAACGAGACGTCAGTCTGCGAGACTCGGCTTATTGCCGAGCCCGAGCAAGTTCAATATACGAGAGGGAAAATTGAAATATCTTCCTTTCGTTTAACGCCGTTGCCATTGTTGGCCCGATCCCCCATTGTTTCCCACTATTGGCTTTTTGCGCAAACGGACGAAAACGAAAATAAAAGCAGGGAGAGGCTTGCGAAATTTTAATTGAAGCGTGGATTGATTCATTCGCGAGAAGAAGAAATCGGATTCGTCGGACGGGACCCGTCGCTAATGACGTTACGACGGCCCGTTAAACGTATGAAAAAACACTCCGTTGTGCGCCATTTGCATAAATGGCCCGGCAATCGGCTTAACCTTAACCCCTTGAATGCGACTGCTATGAGCACGCTTGATGAACCGTTCAACTTTCACGGACTTGTGTTTCGTGCGTGGGAATATCATGTGACAAATTTTCTACGGTTTTCCTCGTATTGTCAAGTAGAAGAGAGAACAGAACATTGTACATTATTTGGATAATGATATGTACTGATGAACAGGAAATAATATGAACAATTGAAAAGATTTCTGATATTGATCCAAAATTTTATATATAACTTGTATAATTAATATTATATTTTATATTATAATTATAGTAATATTATATATAATTATAATTTATATTATATTATATTTTTATATTAATATTATATTTAATATTATTAAATTGTTATTTATTATTATAACATTATTATTTAATAATTTATATAATTAATATTTACTGGTGTTGGTGAATTAACAAGTAATTAATAATTAAAATGGAATATTCTTATGAATTGTTATTTTAAATTTTTTATTATGATAATTTAGTTTGTAGATTTTTTTTTTTAAATATAATAATTCTGTTCAGAAGGTGTCTGAACATTTCTGAATATATAAAATATATCTAAAAGGAAATTACACATTTTATATAACAGTAACAGTATTTTATATTAATAACAGAGAATAATTTATTCTCAAATATAATTTTCTCAACTTTATAATTTAATAATTTAATCAACTTTATTTCCTGAAAATGTGCTATATTTTCTTTATCTTTTAAACTCTTTCTCGTCTGTCATTCTACATAAAAGATTTCGTACAGCGTGTAACATGACAAACATGAAAACTATATCAGGATATATTCATTGCAAACGTACACGTCACAAAACTGATCAAACCGATCAATTATCAGCTACATCAATAAACCTCGATATTATAACCATAGACCGTTAACTATATTAATCTTCAAGACAGATATATTACCCATATTACATCAAATACTAATTTTCCATCAGACGTACGTTTACATCATACGTACATTACAGCGCTAAATTTCATGCACGTAGTATATTCATAAAAATTATGCACGCAGATAACAATTGAAATTAATCTCTTCTCCAAGTCACCATCTTCAGAAATGAGAAGAGAAAATACGTTATAAATTTGGAGAGTGGTTCGTCGAGGCGACTAATAAGAGGAAATAGAAGGGCGGCGGAAGGATGCTCGTGCTTCGAGGTGCAAGATAATTGCAGGCCCAGCGTGCATTAACGGCGCGACGTTGCGTTTCTTTGGCACGCGGTTTCGCGAGTCAATAAAGCCACGACCTATTGATCCGAAAGGTTCTCTCTCTCTCTCTCTCTCTCTCTCTGTCTCTCTCTCTTTCTGCCGCTCTCTGTCTAAGCTGCCTCTATCTCGATGTCGAAGGCGAGTTGGCGCGTAGTACGGTAGGCTGAAGAGACAGACACACCTTCAGACCGTTGGCCACTAGAAATCCATGGAAAGCTCGCAAAAGTTCTATCAACCCTCGATCTCGAGGCTCGCCGGCCTCTTATACCTATTCGCTCGCTATAACGTCAGCTGCTGACAACGTACTTTTGTACGCGGTCGTCGCGACGCGCTGCACGCTAATCACTTCGTTACCTTCGCGGCCAGATGTTTTAACCTTCCTGCTTCTTCTACGTACGACCCACCTGTTATTTCGTTCGACTGCCTTCCTGCCAACCGTCATTTCGCGTCACGTTTGCCCAAGGGTTCGTTTGCGCGATCGGGACAAGAGGAATCGCCCGTTCTAACAATTCAGCTTGAGAAAGTTAATTTTCTTTTTTTTTCTACATTTTCTCAAAGCACATGCTTCTGAGAATGCCTGTGTAAAAGGATTTGTTTGAATTCGTAACGTTAGCAAAGTTATGGAAGTGTAAAGGAAACGGTGTACTGCTCGCAATTTAAGTATGAATATGTTTGTACAACGGGTAACAAAAACGTCAAATGTGTTTTTCTCAAGAAATATTTTATTTTGTAATATTATTGCTTATACTATTTTATAATTATATATTATTTATTTTATAATATTTCATTTATAATATTTTATAATTATATATTATTTATTTTGTAATATTTCATTTATATTATTTTATAATTATACATTATTTTATAGTATTTTATTTTTTCTAATATATTTAACATACTGCATAAATATCGTAAGCACCACATTTTCGTAAGATGAACGCTCACTGCGCTATTTGCGCGAGACAAATATCGTACTCTACCTCAAATATCATATTCAACCTAATTTACTAAATTGCGTAAATGTTACGAGAACCACATTTTCGTAAGGTGTCACTTTAATTCTCACGAAACGAGCTCACGACAGTGTGCAGCTTTCTTTTGTTCAATTTTCCTCCAACTTTTCTCGTCCCCGTGGCACGCATATCGTATCACTCCTTATTGTTCCTCTCCCACGGGTGCGAAGGGAACAGATCTCTGAGAAGGATACCGAGCACACGAGGATCGTAGCCTCGTCGATGTTGAAAACGACGTTGCGTTGCGGAAATCTCGAGTCGTCGTCGGGACAGCGAACCGGATATTGCCAAGGCTTAAGAAAGACTCGCGAGTTTTCAAAGGCGTCCTCGAATCCGTTTCCTCCCTCCCTCGATCTCGATCTCGAGTTTCTTCGATTCAAAGGGATGATCCCGACGTTAAGGACGAAAATGGCGTTATCGAGTCCGCCGGCGAGTAAATTGGTCTTTTCTTCCCTCTCGTTTCAAATTTAACAGCAATTAAACTATTCGAAAGATACACCAAACTTCGCGGCGAGGATAATTTACTGGCCGGCGCCGAAATCAGCGTGGAAAAGTTTTTCAGATCGATTGAACTCAGTCGTTTACAGAGGGAAACAACATCGAGCGAATTACTTTCCATATCTCGTTAATTAAAATCGAGAATTCGGATGTATGACGAATGGATGACGATGAAAGAGCATTCGTCTTACATAAAGTCGTAATCCTGGAATATATTTTTGTAACTTTCATACTAAAATCGTTACAACAAAGCGAGATATTCATTGGCTCGTGTAATCAATGATCCCGTCATTATTGATGTCCCAGTAAATGGTATTAGTTGCACAACTGTTAATTATATATTTCGATAAATTTGAACAAAGTACAAGAAATATTCATCTGTAGTCAGTATGTCACACGCAGAAATAAATTTTGTAGATTTGAAGTTTTTTTTTACAAGTTTCTGGCTGTGTATAAACCGAGTAGCAGATCACAGTGATCAAGATTAGGTACGATTCCGAAATATCGATCGAACATTATCGTTAACGTGCTATTTTCGTGTTGTCGCCGAAAAATCGTCTACGCGCAGCAAATTTCCATTAATAGGCCGATGATCGCCATAAGCACGAAATGTGGCTCTTCTACTTTCCGCTTTTCTAAAACACCATTCCCTTTTTTTTGTTTAATTTATTAACACTCCGTTCTTCGTCGTCCCTTTCGTTTACTTTCTCTCTGAAGAGAGAGAAAAAGCAAGGGCGAAGGAGAGGGAAAGAAGAGTGGAGGTACGAAGTTTACGCGGATTACACAAGAAATCTCATAATTTCTCAAAATTGCCGAGCAGGCTCGCCGTGCTCAGCTTTAGCAAAGCTTCTCCACCTTTCTCTCACTTTCTCGTTTTGCTAATTTAATGCATGTCGGTGTACCTGCGTACCACACCACTCGAACTATTTAGGTCAGCAGCGTGCCCGGTAATTGGCAGCAGGCTAATTCCTTTACAATTAGTTCGCTGACAGCGTGAAAGAGTGGCTGGTGTACAATAATATATATATATATATATATATGTGTGTGTACACGTGTGTTCAACTTCATATTGTTACGTTGAAAGTTCCGTCAACTTTTCCACTTCCATTGTGTCGAATTACAAGCAAGTTAGGACCATTACCGCACACTGTTCCGTACATAAAATATCACACCACGCGGATCATCCAGCGCAATGTCCCCGCGGCTACGCGAGAAACGTACCCTCTCCCATTTTAGAAGCCACGTACGATGGAATTGCACTCGGTTAAATGCTCACTGCGTATCCACCTAAATAGCAATTTTGTTCTTTGCACGCAATTGCTTTCCATCGTGTAATTCTCCATTGTTTCGCCGTGTCATACAACTCCGCATTAATACTTTAACTGCTACCTATTTTCCGTACGTAAATCGTACAAGTTTTTAACCAAATCAACGTAGTACGTACACACAGGGTTCGTGATCCGTGCGCATATTTAATATCGCGGATATCAATACTCGTAACTATTTCATTGCTCGTTGCAAAGTACACTTCCAGTTCCACGGTAGTTTGCACGAGCCATTGAATTTCGCTATTTCGTTGAAATACACGTGTTTAATCGCTCGGCAAACACTCGACGGACGTAGATCGTCTTTAGTCGATTTCAGCTCCACTAAATGTTGTTAAATTTTCTTTTCGCAGAAATACAGCGCGATAATGTAAATAAATTGTAATAAATATAATTAATGATGTAAACAAACGTATGATAGATATAATTAATAATGTAAATCGTCTGAAGAGCACTAATTCCACCTATCGAAATGTAACGCGCTGGTTGGCCCTTGATGGATTCACGGTCATCTAACGGATAAGGAAATTCAATGGCGATTCGGCCCAATTACGAGGGACGAATTTTCGAAATAGCGGACGTGCCTCCGGTGAACCGATCGAGGTTTCTACACCGAGGAAAGTATGCGATACATCCCGACCCCGATGTTATTTCTCTGACAAGCTTATCGTCCTCTGTTCTACCATCGCCAGGAGAAGGCCACTGCGAATATAATGTATCATCTCTTTTCGAAACGTTTGTTGTCATTGTTGGCCTGATTTCAGCCACGATTCGAGCTTCGAATAATTGGTCAAATCGGTGTTGTACCGTTCGGAATCTGATTTACGGATTCCGGTGGATCGTCGCGTTGGTAAATGAAAATTTTCTTGGCCGCTGTTACGGCATATTTGTACCACACCGACTTATTACAGAAACGGGCAGACGGGCACTCGAGTACAGTGGTACAAGACCTACCACTCGAATTATCTAGGCCACCGGCTTGTAGAGCAACTGGCAGCAGCAGCGTCGAGCCTCTTACTTCGCTGACAGCGCTGAAGCTCATCCCCCTCGGTGTGTGTATATAAAGGCTAGCCTATAACCACTTACGAGCGTCAGCCGAAAAATAAAAGCCACCCACACAGACGTCTCACTCGTTTCGCGAACTTCATCTCGAACTCGCGAGTCTACTTCGCTGGCATTTTTTCCCTTTCTTTCTTGTCCTCTTTCCCTCGACGCACCTGAAACGAGGTTGCTCGAGCCTCGACTCGTTTTCTTCTTTCAATTAATCGGTAAAAGTTGCCGGTCGTGAATTTGCCTGGCGCAGTGATTTGCCATTCGTAACAAATGTGCTGTGGCGAGGGACAGTTTCTGGACGATCATTAACAGAGAAACGTCAACGTTAGGGGAAGATCCTGCTGGACAATTGCGGAATTTCTTGCACCGGGTGAAATTTCAATTACAACGTGACTTGTAGCAGAGGCTGTTATTAAAGTTATTAATTGAGGAGCAGCGGGTGTGTAAGAAATTAAATTGAAGTTAAATTGTCGAGGAATTTCTCTTCATTTTTCAAACGTCAAAGGCAATGAAGTTCTTTGGGAATCTAAACACCTTTTATTATTTTAAAAAATTACGTATATTTATTCATCTTTGAATTTCAAACGACAGAGGAATGTACTGTACAGACCAATTTGAAAATGAAATGGATCTGAAAGGGCAACCATGACCTACCATGGATGGTTACGTTTCTCTTAGCGTTTAAAAATACATTTCAGATATTAATATATAAATAGCAGAGCCGCTTTGAATTGTTAAAGCTTATCGAGTGCTTTACGAATATTTGAATACTAACAACGGTAGCAAGATCTAGTTTCGATCAGTATTGCACGACTTTACCTTGCACGTTCTAAAGGATCTCGGAAATGGCGAGGTGAGAGCCACACTTGCATCCCTCCCCGTGGATCTCCGACAATTGAATAACCCGCTTCGTTCTAGCTGCTCGCATACTCTTATCCGTTCTCAATTTAACTTTGTCGCGTATCAAGAGGTTGTTAGAAACTGTTGCGACAACTCGAGAACTAACGAATGAGAAACAGCGAGACTTTAACTCGAAGCGGCGCACGAACACGTTTCGATACTCGAAGTGGCGGCGATTATACACCTCGTTGCCATTGAGCTTTCACGATTCGTGATAATGCACGCTTGCACGTTCGACGCGACAATAAGAATATTACATATAAAACAGAAGAATGTTGCGCGTGTAATTTAAAAGTGCGTTCTCGAGCTTAATGAATTTTCTACAAATGAATGGAATAATACGAAGCTAGTGGAACGCATTACAGAAAACTTAATAGTAAAATTAATTAAATGGTAATGGTCCGTAATAATTTTCCATCCTTAACCTCTTGCTCTGGAATGACCGTGCCACGCACGTCGAGAATATTTTGTTCCAAGATTGCAATATTTTCTCAGTTTTTAAGTATATTTAAGTATAACTGAGGAAAAACAAATAAATTTATTATTACTTCTCAATAATTTCTATCTAGTGATATACCAACGAGTTTAAAAGGAAAGCGACGAATTATTGTATACGGTTCGGTCACTCGTTATGGTCCGCAATCAGTTGCCAGCGCAAGTGGTTAACCTCTAACGCACGTCGAGAGTTTTTTGTTCCAAAATTGCAATATTTTCTCAGTCTTAAGGATATCTAAGTATAACTGAGGAAAAACAAATAATAAATTTATTACTTCTCAATAATTTCTATCCAGTATAATTTCTATCGTAGCGATGAGTTCAGAAAGAAAGCGACGAATTATTGTATACGGCTTTCGGTCACTCGTTATGGTCCGCAATCAGTTGCCAGCGCAAGTGGTTAACCTCTAACGCACGTCGAGAGTTTTTTGTTCCAAAATTGCAATATTTCGTCAGTTTTAAGTATATTTAAGTATAACTCAGGCGAAACAAATAATAAATTTATTATTACTTCTCAATAATTTCTATCCAGTATAATTTCTATTACGCCGACGAGTTCAAAAAGAAAGCGACAAATTATTGTATAAGGTTCGGTCACTCGTTATGGTCCGCAATCAGTTGCCAGCGCAAGCGGTTAATGCCGCTTCGAAATAACATCCTTCACCAGAAACACTTCCTTAATCAGAGTAAATAATAAAGTCCAACTTCTCAACACAGTGTCGATTATGTAAATCACAAGTTGTTGAAACAGCAATTTGTAAATCTGATCGCGATCTCGCCGAGTGTTCTCGACAATCTTCCACGCTGATTGGGATCAAAACGTCACTATATGTAGCTGTTAATAGTTGCGTGCTTGAATTATTGTCTTTTTTTTTTAAACAGCTACTTGAAATCTTAATAGAGATTCAAATTCTTTATTTTTAAATGTAGAATGCTAGAATTATTCAGATAATTACTTTTAAATGCTAGAATTATTCAAATGATCGAAGGTTAATGGATTTTAAAGTATCATTTTCTAAATAAGTTCTTAATTTTTGGAAGGACGATCCTTGGATGGATAAATCTTTTAAAATCTTTTTCTTCCTCTTGCGATATATATTTTAAATTTCGATGTTTTGAGAAAAAAAGAAATAGAAATAAAAATAAAAAAGGCTTGGCCGAAGTTACAGTCAGTCGCCGTTTTTCAGAATACGCGGTCTTTCATCAAATCGCGTGTGTCCGTTGAAAACCTACAAAAACTCACACGATACACAGTAGGGATTCACCTAGTAGGGATGGCCTACTGGTACATTTCTATGATCCCTTTAACATTGAGCGTTGACCCACTCTTCCAGAAGGACGTGTTTATGTCTGTTGGCCTCGGGGTTCCTTCTCTATTCTCGTCATTTTTTTTAATATGTGCATGTTCCTCTACGATGCAACGTGACCATAAGACCCTCCGTAACGCCCTGATATTAAACGTCGTAGAAAATGAAACGGGACATCCATGATTCATTCGTGAAAATCATCAAGAAAAGAAACTAGAAGATCGACTTGAAACGAGCAATTTGATGGACGAAGTTTTTATGTATGGAGGTAAAAATTTTGAGAGCTTTCAAAAATTTAAAGTAAAAATAAAATGACAGTTTTGGTCAATCAACAATCGTGCCAAACTTTGGAACTGCTCCCCTGTAAGAAAAATAGCAAATGTGATTTATCCTGATCTTCCTTCAACAAAAATTACTGACGAACCACGCGTATCATAGTTAGTTAGCGGGACGTGAGAAAGAATTATAAATCTACTGGCTTTCGTTTTCTCAACCTGACTCTATTGAAGGCCGCGAGCAGGCCTGTATGAACAGCCTGATAAGAATAATAATGCCAATGTGGTAACCTCGTTGATTTCCTCGAAAACAAGGACTAAGCGATAGCAAAGGTGTCTAAGATCCCCCATGACGCGAAATATACGTTCCGTGTACGTTATTTTGTAATATACGGGACCCACAGCGCAAGAAACTGAAAAATAAATTCCTTTTTTTTTAAGTAACAAGAACTAAAATAAATTCTTTTCTCTAAAGTAACATAATTAATTACCTAGAGAAATAACTGTCACGTAATACGTAATTTTGTGATTTGAATGATTTTTAATCAGTGAAAAATTGAAATAATTTTCGGTAAGTTCAACAAATGAATGCCATTTTATTTTTTCTTGAACATAAAAAATTGACTGTCAATTGTGAATCAATTGCATTATAATCACGATACCGTCGTGTTTTTCGTCGATTTTATAATTACGAAATACGATATGGCAATTTGCTTTTTGCACGTCGATTGCACGTATAATAACAAGGCTCGTGGGACGATGTTTATGAAGTTGAAAAGCACGGAGGCAATACGTCGATCAGACCCGAGTCCAGCAGCAGCGTTTAACGATAGCTGCTGCTGGATTACCTCTCGCCGCAGTGTAATAATTAAAGGTGCCAAGTGAAAGGTTAAACTCTCCACATGCACGATTATCGATCGTGTCTGCTTTCCAGCTGTGAAAAACGAGGAATTCATTTTCGTCATGCTCGAGTGCAGAATGTTCGAATATCTTTTTGTGCCCGCTGCTTTGATTCCGATAAATGACGAAATGGGAATTGGATTTGTCGTCCCGTTAACAAAGGCATTAATTAACGTCCATGGGGATGTATTAGCTCGAAAGTCGGAAACAGTTGAGGGGAAATGGCGACAATTAGAAAATGGAAAACTAAAAGGTCGTACCGGGAATGATCTCAGTCAGCCTGTTTCAGACGGACGAGTCGGGAGGAATTTTTATAGTCGGCTGTGTGTCTCCACCCTCTCATCTGTCGCGCTGTCATTACTGTCATCGTTCTCTTTGCGGATGGTTTTTTAATCAAGAGTTCGAGGGACGAGGAATTAAAGGTGGCGTAAAGTTTAAAGGTTGAACCCGTTGCCCTTAGAAATTTCATTATTTCAGCCGTAAATGTGTGTTGCAAAAATGACAAGGTTCAAGCCAAAATTCTCCAGATGAAACGAAAAAATATTTAAGAGCTTGTTTATTAAATACAGAATGTTGGTAGAAAGAGTAAACGATGGACGAGTGTAGTTTCGATTATTTTCCATTCTTAACTCTCGAATAACCCTTTCTAATTATTTTAACGCTTTATGTCATTGCACTGTGACTATGTTCTGAAATCGTATGTGAATTTTTAAATATCCTTCCCGTGTGATAATTAACGTTTCACAATTCAACGATCAAAAGATTTCATAAAAAAGAAATTTATTGAAATTAGAGTTTAATTGAACGAACGAAAATTCACAGAAGGACCGACTGTTCCGTTATCTGAAAATTTCGAAATACTCGTGTCTCGCTCAAGTCGTTCCTGATTAATTCAAATATTAGAGACTTGTTTGTTTGTTAATCTGGTTTCAGTATCTTCTTCACGAACGTGTTAACTTTTTTTTTTTTATTGAAAAAAAGAAGAGTCCATTTCTGAGAAGGATCAAGGATTTTTATCTCAACATTAAACAATAATCAAGAAACTCCATTTCACATTGCACGTCGTAATGAAATCACTTACCACCTGTCGCGAAAATTTCTCGCAGCGTCCCGATGGATATTTCTTTTTCAAACAGTTTCAAACTGCCTAAGCCCGATATCGTCTTGAGACGAAGTTTGAAGAACTCGTAAAAGATGAGTTGAACGTCTTCGAAGAATCTCAATTAAAAATTCGAATGCCGAGAGATGTTGTTGGAAAGTTGTTGTACGACGGTGTCAAGGGTTGGGATCCGTAGCCGTCTGCGAGTATTTCGAACTCGCGGAGATGCTGCGTGCAACGTGGAACGGAGTTTCGCACGCAAAAGGAATGAATTTCTCGAGCTTAAGAAGCAAGTCGGAAAATTCTCTGGCCAGACGCCAGGGATCTTCTGTCACTGGCATGCACACTTCGCCAATTTAACAAACTGCCACCCGTCTGCAATCACCCCTCTTGCTGGTCCTCCTGCAAATTCATAGTCGTCAAGCGACTTTTCCCAGCCATGTTAAAACGTCGTGCGCTCGGGAGAAAAAAATTCACGTCTGCTTTGTAAGCGAATCCAACGACTTCCATTCTTTCTCTTTTGGCGAGCAGGATATTCATTGAAATGTACGAAAATGCCATCTTCGAAGAAACTTTGACGTTTTTTTTTTCTTTCTTGCACCTCTCCACGTTTTTGTTCCACGTTTCAATCACGTCGCAACATCAGCAGTGAGAGTTTTCTTCATTTCCTTCCGAGATGAGAAGAACACGATCTGACCTATCTGGCCGTGTAAAATCAAAGGTTTTACAGGTCGTGGTAGCTCTTTGAATCGTTACATCTCTAATTCTCTTCTATTGTGAAAAGAAAAATCCTCCAATTGTTGTCAAAGCTAACAGATACTATTGTTTATTTATACCATCGCACAAGCGAACTAACAGTTTCATTCAACTCTGCTATATCTTCGGTTTCATTTATTTTTTCAGTGCAAAATATTTTTCAAGAGACATTTTTCAGAAAGGTATTTTACACGTATTAAAACAAACGCTTCTGGCTGAACCTCTGGCCTTTATACGTAATTTGAAACTTGTTATTTAATATCAGTAGAGACGTAAATTAGCAAAATTTCACCGTGTTGCATCGTAATTCAAGAAACTGAAAGGTTAAGGTTTGCTTCGCGTTCTATCCTTTTCTATTTCTTTCGAGTATACTAAGCACCCTCTATATTCGAACTTTCTCTAGTCCCTTTAGTTTCTAGCTTCTAGTTCCTTAAGGATAGTTTCTTTTTTTTTTTTTTTTCTTTCCGTCCGAACGACCGTTATCACGAAGAGTAGAAAACCGAGAGGAGGACCGTTTAGTGTGAGAATTTGATCCAGTGGCAGATTAGCTCGATGACCTTAAATGCGTTTAAATTGCAAGATTAACCGGCAGTAGCGATTAGCGGTAAAGATTTAACCTTGCTCCATTCCTGAATGTACATTAATTCTATCGCGTTCGTTCCAGTACACAGACGATACTTCTTAAAATTAAAGGTGTTTCATTCCGTTTCCGCCATTTTCTACCTGAGTGCAGATTTCAGTGTGTCAAGACTCGTGAATTTCACCGCAGCGTGCAACTGGTTGCAACCGAAGTCGTGAAAAAGAAAAACAAAGGTATTAGTCTGCACATACTAAAAATAAGAGGCTTATCGTACGACAATTGTCACAACCACGTGAATAAATTCATGGTACAATGCATGGTAAATACGTAACGCAGGTAGAACGCTGATATCAATAGACAAGTACGTACGTATCAGCTTCGCAGAATATAATCGGATTACACTAGTTTATACGAGACAATATACACTCGTATTGTTCGTCATCGCATTCGACTTTGTCTCCTGCATTTCTCTTATTGGCGTTGGCGAACGATCATCGGCAGTGTCTTCCGATCGTCCGCGTTGCAAAGGTCCACTCTCTCTCTCTCTCTCTCTCGGTGGCAAGTTTGACGCGAGATTAAGCGACGCGCTGGGGCGTTAATCAAATTTCAATTTCCATCGGCCGTCACGTCGGCGCGAGAGAGCTCGTTTGTCGATTTCGTCGAAATTAATAGGCTGCGTGACGTAGAAGGCTGATAGAGGAGACCAGCGTAATAGTAGTCTAAACGGCGGCGGCACGAAGGTTAGTAGCGCGTCGTTTATCCAAGACCAGCGTCGTTTGTCCTCATTTTTTTTTTCGAGAACGTGCGTGAACTATCGCGTCGCGAGCGTCCCCGATCGAACCGAATTGACGAAATCATTTTTCATTTTATTCGAACTGAAAATGTTGCTTGAAATAATTTCAATTTCCTCTTTATACGTAGCTCGTAACATTTCAAATACGAGACGACAGTTCTTCAATATCTCATCACTTGCAAATGCACGGTCGCGTTCTTTCGGACAATGTCGCATTAACGTTTACAGATGTTCGCGTGATCTACACGCCTGTTTATGCGCATTCTTTCATTGACGCCTACGTTCTAACGTCGGTGTCAGTGTCGTGGATGACATCATTATCAGGCGAAATTAAGCAGATATTCAAAGAACGGCCAAGTAAGAAGAGGAATTCAATTTAATTCGAAACACGAGGAGTGTGAATTATATCAACAGTGCTTCCCTCGTATCAACCCTTGTCGCGCATTCCTTGCTGGCAGCGCTTAAATGATGTTCGGCTACCTGTTGCCACCTTTTCTTTCTTTTCACCGAGTCCTCCGATAATATTTACGCATTCGCACGTTCAGACAGCGCTCTCTCGAGAGCGCACCTACACGAAAAGGGGGGGGGGGGCGCATTCATGCACGCGTCTTTCAATTGGCCTCGTTGCCACTCTCTCGTTTCACACCCCTCGCGCTTACGTGATACCGCACTTAAATCGAGATTAAAAGCCAACGCGTAAGTACAAAGACCGGCCTCCACGTGAACGCCCACATGAACTTCTTCCGGGTTCTGACGCGTCGCGAGGGAAATTTTCATCAATGATAATAAAAATAGTCGGGGCACGCTTATATAATAAATACAGTTAAAAAAAAAAAAAAGAAATACTTTAAGTATCAGCCAGCTCTGTATATTCTGTAATGCTGTAATGCATTTAGAAGCACTCGTTAGATACAATACGAGACGTCGAAGAAAGATAATCCTGCGGAATTTTAAGAAAGCAAGCTTGTAATCCGTTGGTGCAGAAAGATTGGGAAAAGAGATGAGTCGTGAATATGAATATAAATAAAAATGAAAATAAAAATAGTAGTAATATAATAAATATAATGTAATACACTGTATTAATTATATTAATAAATAATAAATAAATAAAAAGTAATATAATGTATTATTAATTAATAATTAATATTAATATAATTATAATTATAATATATTATATTAATAATTAATATATTATTAATAATATATAATAATAAATGTAAAAAAATTATGTGAATATGAATAATATTAATATATTATTAATTAAATATAATATTAATGTTAATATTTATTAATATATTTAATTATAATATTATTATTAATTAATATAATTTAATATTAATGATATTAATATATTATTAATTAATAATATGTAATAATAAATGTAAAAAAATTATGTGAATATGAATAAGCGTTAGATTCAGATGAGAAAGTAACGAGGGTAATCGTTGTGTTTGTTTCAGCGGCGTGAAGGCAAAGTGGAGGCTGAGATTAGAAGTAATAGCGTGGTTAACAGGTGGAAAAGGGTTGAAGTTCGCGGAATACCACCACGCGTCACGCAGGGGTGGTGGGTCTATGGGGGGCTCCGCCCCAGCGGCCCCCCGGCTCCAGTCCAAACGGAAACTGCCGGAACGGCGCTATCCTGGCAAGGTCCAAGACCGCTCCGCTTCCGGTACCACCGTCAAAACGGATGAAGAGCCCCTCCAACATCATGAGGCAGTCTAGCCTCACCAAGCTTGGCTCCATGATCAATACCGCTGTGAACAAGAGAGTCGGTGAGTTCTACTTTCTCGTTTTTTCGTTTCTCCCCTGCCCTCTCCGCCTCTCTCCTCTTTCTTCTCTTTCACATTGTGCTCTGTTAATTCGCCGAATCTGTGAAATGTTTGCGCGACGGCCGGCAATTTGTCCCTTTGAATTGAAAGGAAAATATGGCCACGAGACGGTGTAACAAAACGACGAAATGGATAATCCAGAAATATAATCGTCTCTTTATTACTAGAGTAGTTAATGCGGTTGATGTTGATGAACTACAATTGAAACTTTCTGTAACGCGCAAACTTCAACACGATTCGTTGTCCCGACTCGTCGTATGGGCTTATTTTCACAAAAGCCGCTCAAATGTATTTAACAATACGAACGTTATGGCAGTTCGCATGTCAACAGATGTTTTTCACACACAAACGCACGAACGGTGATAATTGGAGCATCGTTTACATTTAGCGGTCAGTTAGTAAACGCGATGTCGCTCAACAACAGTATGATCGTTCAAAACAACGGTCTTCAAGAATCGTCAGCGAAGATCAGTTCGTTTTCGCGAAATCACGTCCGAATCAAACGGACCAACCTCGATTTAATAAGACTCGACGAGAATCGTAGAAACACCGAGACTAGTGAGTAGAAAGAATATTTGTAACTAGTACAATGTTACGAGTTTCGAAAACGGCACGTTGAACCGGTTGTTGATGCAACACTCCGTTTTCCGGCGAAAGTAAAAAGAGTGCATGAAACTTGAACGATGTTGGCCGTACAAACGGTACGATCGATTTTCCATGGATGTGGAAAAAATTCGAAGCATGTGAGCTTAAAGGCGAACACGCTCTAGGTGGTCCAACGATCTATATTGAATACCAGCGGATTTTTAACGCATTCGAGCGTGAACTTATCGCCCAATCGAAGCTTATAAATTTCACAAAAATATATGTACCCGTCAGGATTGAGCGAATTCTAGAACGAAGATAGGAAATAACGGTTTGAAATAATGAATCTCTTCGATTACTTTATCACCCGGTGTGAGAAATAATGTCGAGTCAATAATGCGGAATTATTTTCATTTCAATTGTCTTTGACCAAGATGTGTTCAACTGGGATAAATATTGCTTTTAGCTATTTCTTGTTGACATATATTTTTTTTATTGACATCATCGTTACAAACTATAGTGCCCGGATATCGTTGAACGGTAATGCGTGCGCGCGCGCGCGCGTGTGTGTGTGTGAAAAAAAAATTTTTCTTCGCGAGGACTCGTGATGTCTACTTTTTTTTACGTTTGCTTTTTCAAAAACACTTGCACCTGATTCATGGCAAATATCATGCCAGCTCAAGCTTGTTAGAGCTCGTTACGAACTCATCAACATCCTCCTTCTAACACGTTCGACAACGAGAGTTTCGAGCTTATGCACTTTCGTACCAGTTCGAGACAGTCGTCTCATTCGCAAACGTTCGTGCGTAACAAACGTTTATTTGTTTCATCTGTTCGAGCCTCGGCTAACTGTTAGAACCAACAAATAATTTCAAGATCGATTGTTCATCGATATAGTAAATGAGATGACTTTTGTGTTTTACGTTTTCGATTATTGGCCGTAATCGAAATTAAAAATTCATCGTATGATTCCTCGTGCGGCACGTACATCGTGATTCGACTTTCAATTCTTCACTTTGAGATACCGGTTCGGTACTACGCCCGAAGCTTCCCCTTGCTCGCCTGCGCTGTCGCAATCTTAACTTTGAATTACAAATTTCTACGAGCAAAGTGAGAAACACCAGCACTTGAAGCGAGTTCATAAATTTACAATATGACTGGCAAACTAGTGTCGTCGTGTCTGCGATTAATGTTTGACAAGTATTGTTCCTTTTTACCTAACGAAATAACTCATTTTAAATTAACGAGCAAGAGAAAGATATATACCGTGCTTTCGACATGAAATTTTAAACTTAAAATGCTTGACGATCGATGTACTACGGGGAAGAAGAGTATTAATATTCGAGCCAGGATGAACGTTAGAACCATATCGAGAATGTATCGACGAGATTTACTAAAGCAAATCATAATCAATTCTATGCTTTCGTATGCATCGAAAATGTATGACGTGTTTCAACTCTGAAAGCCCACGTGCCTCCGTGTGTCCGAAGTACTTTGAGGTTTCATTATTGAAATCGAAAAATAGGAAGGAAGTCTCTCTCTCTCTCTCTATATAGAAGCTTATTCTGGCTTTGCTAAAAATGGACTGGTCGATGTCAGATATTCGCTCAGCCAGGAATTTTGCACATTTATCCAGGGATGTGCCTATGTTTTCTTCTTTGGAAGAAGTACATGAGAAACTATCGGAACTTTTAGGTAATTTCTTCTTGTTATATTGTTAATTGGCATTTTCATTCGAGTTCGACAATTTTCGTTTTGATAGCGACAGGTATATTTCTACTATCGTGTTGCGAAAGCTATTTCGTTTAAAAAAACAATTAGAGAATCAACAGACTACGACTCGCGCGACATTCGATTTTGTTTTTCTTTTTTTTTTTTTTTTTTTATGAAGAAAAAGCAAGTTCTTAAAGAAATTTTCAAAATGTAGTTTGAATTTTGCGCGACGCAGATGGCGCTGTTTGATCGGTAGCGCTCGGTAGTTTCCGTAGTAATTCGTACGCAATCGGTTTTCGCAATCAAGATGGCGATTATTGTCGAGGTAGCGAAACCCGACTGTGGTGTGACGTCACGCCATAGTAGTGTTGTGCGGTTATGCGTTCGTGAATTCCGCCATTGAAAGTTAGTGATCGGGTTCATATTAGTGGCGGATTAGTACGGACGAATATGTGACAGGCTAAAAGATCGAGCAAAGTGTGGTGAACAATCCGTGAAGGTTTCCTGATTCCTGGTCGCCGGCGTGGCGCGCCGCGCGCGCGTATCTCTGGTCGAGTAGGCGGTATTGGACCTCGCACCGGGAGTAAGCTCGTGTGCGAACGGCCTCTCTGGTTGCGTAGTGTCTCGTATTGCGAGATGGCCGGTAAGTAAGCGTCGTGGACGCCGGTTTACTCTGCGTGGTCGCTCTATATTTCCACGACACGTCGTGAAACCGAACACACAGTGCGTCGGTCGCTCCTGCTGGCCGCCTCGCCGCGCCGCGGCAACCTGAACCTTGACCCAGATACTATCACGGGTTCACGGGTATATCCGCAGCGCTCGCAGTGCACGCAACATTCTTCTTCGTCAATTCCGCATCCTCAAATATAATCACCCGTACCCACTCTCTGGATTCTTGCCGTGTGCGGGGCCAAATGCGCCCGTCGCCGGCGACGGCAGCGGCGGCGGCGGTGGCGACGGCCTAGAAGCACGATGGATTGCGCCGAAACTTCAAGTAGGATTACTTTTACCTGTTTTTTTTTCTTCCTCCCCTCTCCCCGAGTTTTCTTTCTCTCATTTGCCGCTTGCTTTTTCCTCGCTCGCCTCTATCTCTGTGCATATGCTCGCGTCCATCTCCCCTTTCTATGATAACTTAACACTTTCGTCTCACCTTGAGACACTATCGCTTCGCTCACGTCCCTCCACGTTTGTTTTATCAGGTTTCACAGTTCGCAACTCTCTCTCTCTCTCTCTCTCTTTCGATGCAATTTGTTTTTTCTATTCATTTCTTCCTGCTTCCTTGTCCTCGTTGACGTTATCAATTCGCTCCGTTTTTCTTTGCATCGATTCGATCGTGCGTATCGATATAATTGGAAAGAACCGCGTATGTTTGTCGAATGTACCTCTACGCGTCTTTTCACCATTGTACATCTACCTGTTTCACAGTCGCATGATGTAATTCAAATGATAAGCATTATGGGATGTTTATTTATTTCGTAATACGTTACAAAATTAATTACAAGCGATTGCATTGTATTAAGGATTAAAGTTTTATATTTGCGTACTTAATGGTTTTGTTGTTACATTCCTATCTCGGTTCGTCGGGAATTTGAAGCGAATTCTGCTTTGATGTTTAGCTTGACATTGTTTTATTTTTGTTTTAGGCAATGGTGACATACAGTGGTGTTTCTCACAGGTGAAAGGAACATTGGAAGACGATGTCACTGAAGGTAAATTCTTGATAAAAGTTACATATACATTTTTATGACATTTCGTCATAATTTTCACATTGTATTTTGTTCCAGCTGATATAATCTCATGTGTTGAATTCAACCATGATGGTGATCTTCTTGCAACAGGAGATAAAGGTGGTCGGGTTGTTATTTTTCAGAGGGACCCTGTTGTAAGTTGAAGAATTTGTAATAATATAAAGATTTTATATTAATCTTTACACTTTCAATAAAAAGAAATTTATGTCTCAAGTAAGAATTATATTTATGCATTAGTGTTGGATTACTGCCAGATTGTTCTGTACATTGTGTTATATCTTCCTATCTTTAGAAAATTACTACCATAAAGTAATTACAAAATTGTATTTTTATTTAGAGTAAAAATAGTATACCCCGAAGAGGTGAATACAATGTATACAGCACCTTTCAAAGTCATGAACCTGAATTCGATTACCTGAAATCATTAGAGATAGAAGAAAAAATTAACAAAATTAGGTGGTTAAAAAGGAAAAATCCAGCACATTTTTTACTTTCCACAAATGATAAAACAATTAAATTGTGGAAAGTCAGTGAACGAGATAAAAGAGTAGAAGGTTATAATACAAAAGAAGAGAATGGTACAATTCGTGATCCTGCTTGTATCACTTCCTTGAGGGTGAGTATATGATTGTTACCGGTATTAAGATTATCAAAACATAATAAATTCTAAGACTCTTTGCATCTTTTCATTCTAACTGTATGTATACACATAATTTTCTCTATTGTGTTTCTGACAAAAATATTTTCAAGAGAAGTGTGGTCAAGAAGTTCAAATATGCACATAACATGATGAGACTTTCATATTGTAATTATCATATATTGAATACTTATTTACCAGGTACCAACTATAAAACCAATGGAGTTGATGGTAGAAGCATCTCCAAGGAGAATATTTGCCAATGCGCACACCTATCATATAAACAGTATAAGTGTTAACAGTGATCAGGAAACATACCTCAGTGCTGATGATCTTAGAATTAACCTTTGGCACCTTGAAATTACAGATCAGAGTTTTAGTATCCTTTTCCTGTCATTCGATATTCATTTAATTTTGATTCTTAAATTCTGAATTATATTTGTAAATTTTTAGATAATATAAAATATATCGTTTTCCTAACAATGATATACAGATATAGTAGACATTAAGCCAACTAATATGGAGGAATTAACGGAAGTAATAACTGCCGCGGAATTTCATCCGGCAGAATGTAATGTCTTGGTATATAGTAGTAGCAAAGGAACAATTAGACTCTGTGACATGAGATCTGCTGCGCTTTGTGACCAACATAGTAAGCTCTTTGAAGAACCTGAAGATCCAACAAATAGAAGTTTCTTCTCTGAAATAATTTCGAGTATAAGCGACGTAAAACTTAGTAATTCGGGGAGATATATGATCAGTAGAGACTACCTCAGTGTGAAAGTGTGGGATTTACAAATGGAAACAAAACCCATTGAATGTTACCCTGTATGTGACAAAACTTACAATATAATTTTCGCATTATTTTCTAGGACAAAATATTTATCAATTATATTGTTGCAGGTACATGAATACCTAAGATCAAAGTTATGTTCATTATACGAAAATGATTGTATCTTTGACAAATTCGAGTGTTGCTGGAGTGGTAATGATTCTGCTATTATGACTGGATCGTATAATAATTTCTTCAGAGTATTTGATCGTGCAACCAAACGTGATCTCACATTGGAAGCAGCACGTGACATTGCCAAACCAAAAACACTTTTAAAACCACGTAAAGTAAGTATAAATTTTGAAAAAAAAAAAATTATATGCAACACTTAATTATTAAACTATAATTGATAATATGAATTATTTGCTAAAAGGTTTGTACTGGTGGTAAACGTAAAAAAGATGAAATTAGCGTCGACTGCCTTGATTTCAATAAAAAGATACTACATACTGCTTGGCATCCATCTGAAAATGTGGTAGCTGTTGCTGCTACGAATAATCTCTTCCTATTTCAAGACAAACTCTAGCACATCTGTATGCAAGTACGTTTATTCAACAGTCTATAGAATTATAATTTAATAAAAAGAATATAAATTTTATTTAAAATAATGAGAAAGATCGCTTTTCATTTTTTTAGATCATTCAACGGTATATATTGACGTGAGCAAGACACGTTCAACCGAAAAATCCCAATGGAACAAAGGATAACTGAATCATACTGACGAAAGTCGACTATTAATATGTTAATGGTTGACTGACCGAAAAGTGGTGTACGTAGCGCCGTCCACACATAAGCTCACATATTCATACACACTATGTATACACAAAACATACAGAATTGCACGTAACACCTTGTCGCGCGTATATATTGTATATAAATGCATGCAAGCAAAAATATATGCATAGCTCTCCAAACTATTGAATTCCGCTAGTTCAAATAAAATGCACGTGGAATCATTGCTCATTGACAAAGAAAAATGTACAGTTCAATCAATCAAGAGACTCGTGTTGGCGTTTATTATTGAAATATTTTAATAGAAGATTAATATATTCAGTTCGCTTGTATCATAGAAATTTTGACACCGTACAATTTAAAGTGCTTTTTAACATAGGTGATTTTTCTACGTATGGAATGGTATCTGTAAAAAAAAACTGCATCAGTAGGACCAATTGCATAGAATTAAAAAGTATCTATCGCTAGGTGCGATAAATACTTACTATCCTCAGTATATGTGCGTTGCATATAATACCTTTGCTTAATAAATTATTTGCCAAGTAAAATGCCTAGACATGCAAAATTAAAAGTAGGGATGATTATATGTGCCAATGTGATTAATCTGTAGCTTGTTATTATTTTATTCTTAATTCAGTATTGTTTTTCGTAATTTTTCATAACAATCGTGTGTTTTCGATAGATAATTAAGTCTTTCGTTAGAAAATTAATTTTTTCGTATCGAAAACTGTATCCTCCGTTTATCAAATTTGTTGCTGATTCCAGAGTAAAAATATAATATTTTGATAACTATTGATAATTGCATTTAAAGTATGCTAGCAATTACCATTATGAAAAAAGCCAAACTTTTAATTATTTTAATTAGTCGTTTGTTACCATTAGGGAGTAAAAAATAATATTAAATAATGGGCCTATATTCTCGTGTCTTTATTTCTCAAGTAAAATATATTACTAAATATTCCTATCATGGCACGTTAAAAGATAAATACTCGCCGATACGAGTCAAAGTGTGAAAAGACAAAATAAAATTCACCATCTAGTAAAAGTTGGAAGAAAAATAAACATGAATGCATTGCATACATTGAACAATAAAGAGTATGGATGTAAAGCACCATTCGTCAGTTGCCGCTTTCTAATAATAATAATAAAGAAAAGGACTCGGTCAAGAAATATAAAGAACTTATGGTAACTATAAGCGAAATACGGATTTTCTAATATTTCTTATTGACAACTTATTAACACTTATACACTTACACATATAAGCAGCGATTTCGTACACGAATAAAAATAAAATTAAAAAGTGCATTTGACGATGGTAAGCTGCGCTTGCAGAATTAATTAAATATGTGCTGAGTAACATATATTAGCGGAATATAACGTCAACATTCGTGAAATCTGTAGAAGTAAAATTCGGACGGAATCATACGTGATTGAAACATACGCGCGGATTATCAATTCAAGGTGAATAAAATCTACCAATGAAAAACAACAATAGCGAAAGTTGTTTGTAACGACACATACCTTACATCGATGACTTAAATCGTACATGATCGAGAATTAAAATTAATAATTTTCACGTGTACAAATAACAATTCTTGAATCATAGACAAATAAACGACTTTCGAGGTTTCCTAATAATACAAGCAATCATATAGTTTTGTAAAGAAAGAAATATATGATTGCTGTGTTAAAACAATCGTAGAAGATTCATTTTAACACATGAATCGTTCTTAATTTCTATTTAATTCTCTGAAAGATCTGCTATATGGCCAAAAATAGACACACGTGATATAAAAACACTATTTTAAATTATGCGCTTCGAATTGTTTCAACTAATCACGTTCTTATTCACGTAATGTAATATTTAAGAATAAGTTTTAAGGAAATTAATTAGGTATTTTATGCGTTAAATTTCAAAATTCGATTTAATTAAAAAAAAAAAAAAGAGGCATTACTACACATTATTGCGTTTCCTGCAATGTAGCTTTCATACGTGTTATTTTATTAAAAAAATTTTTAAATGGTACAAAAAAAAAGAAATACGTTTGATATGGTATGATTTAAGAAATTTAATTCTGTTAATTCCACATTTACGCGAATGCACTAACAAGAGAGAGAAAGAAAATCCGCTTTCGACTAATCGTGCAATGCATGAAACGTAATAATTGTTTGTCACGCCAGGATTATTACTCAGTATCTTTGTAATGACTTTGATATTTAGGCAATTGTGTACCCACGGAGATAGGAGACGAAAAGACGCACGAATAAACAAAAAATGCAAAATCATATATCGATAAGCTGTAATCATAATGTTTTCAAAGATATACGCGAAGGAATCGTGAAATTCGTTCTGTACTCGAACAAAACGTAGACTTATTTTTACAATTAAGTAATATTAATATTATTACTGCTATTATTATTATTAATTATTATTATTATTATTATTAATATTATTGATATTATCATAGGGACTCTGCGTAACTTGTTTGTTTTGTTAACTGCTATGCAGGTTTAGTCACGGTGATGACCACTTGATCTGTTCAATAAGCTAGGTAGCAGGATGATGTAATTGATTGCGAATTAAATGATCGTGCTGAGAGATCGTAATAAAACGATACTTGTTCGCGCAGTAAACAATTTTACGGATTATCGTTATATTCCAAAACATTCGAAGTATGCAACGAAGAGCCCGGGGCTCCCGTTAGATCCCTTTTTAATGTTCGTAAAATTTGCTAATTGCCAATGGGATCGATGAATATGAGACTACTGAAACACAGTAAATCATGAAGGAAACAGCAATGGATCCCATTGATTGAAACTAACAAACAATTGATGAATTTGTATCTACTTGCTTGATGTGAAGGAAGTGAGATGGAGGTCTCCTCGTATGTATGGATCTCTTTGAAAGACATTTTAAATTTAAAAAAAGAAAAGGGAAAAAATGCCTTACAACTGGTCGTATCATCGCTGCATCCGTGCATCGGACAATCTGAATTGACGTAAACGAAGTTTCAAACAAATTCGCTGAGCAGAGTAGAACTTTGGCACGCAGGACCTGTCTCGTTGTGATATAATAAACGTCATTGTATTACTAGCCGAATGTCGAAGCTCTATTTTTATTAAGGTATCATGTATTATTAGTCCATACTTAGCGTTTTTATAGCGAATACGTAAAAAGTCTTTTTACCTGTCTTGCGTGAGGTACGATAAAATGGAATTACAATAGCGAGACTCGCGATGTTTGAATAATATTTCATTTACACTAAGTTCTCGCCAATCGTCGATCAACTAGTTCTTAACTTATCGCGCGAAACACACTTTCCTCGATTATTATCCTACGATTCATTTCTTCTCGCTAATACACGCAATTAGGTAAAAAGAACGATTATGGTATCCATTGTCGAATTAAGAAGAATCGTGCCATAGAATGTTATGCGTAAAGAATATTTTTACCGTTTGTCTTATCTACATTGTACACTTCATCATCTTTTCAGCGGGAGAAATCGAGGAAAGCAGTCGAATTCTTTTCGGGATTCAAAATTACTTACGTCTGTTTGCACGGTACAGATTTTTACGAGAAATTTACGCGACGAAAAAAATATAAACGATCATGAAAACTAATGTAAAACGAAAGCGTAAGGCATATATTAGGTAGCGAGAAGAATGATGTAAAGCATAAATGAGAATAATGAGCAAAACTGTCGAAATCGAGTAATAATAATTTCCACTCCTGATTTTGACTCTACACCATTCAACCTGATCGTAATTGTTTCTGAAAAAAAAAAAATGCTCGAAACGGATCTTGAAGATATTCGACTACCTATCACCATTATATTCGCATATCTTCGAGATCATCGAGTTTATTTTGTACTGTATAATGTGCCTCAAAAAAATGCCCGGCGTTCCCAAGCGAGCGAATGGCAGTTCAAATTCAAGATAGAGATTGATTTGTTTACAAAAAAAAAAAAAAAAAAAAAAAGAAAAAGG
>NW_025110011.1:1318565-1388926 GCF_011392965.1 Frieseomelitta varia | reverse complement strand
CCAAGAATAGACGTTTTATTGAAAAAATATATTCTTCATATATGTACAAATACGAACAATGACGATGTTCAAGTTGATAGACAATGACGCGAGCTCTTCCTTTTCTTCTGTGATAAACCAAAATACAAAGAGATGTCTTGCCGCCATATCAGACATCCTATAATAATTTTTCGATAATTTTGTAGCAGTCGTGTGATTTCCAAGTCCACGAGTAGCAATAGAACAAACCTCAGAAATTAGCAATGTTGTTCCTTCATATCCAAGAATAGACGTTTTATTGAAAAAATATATTCTATATGTACAAATACGAACAATGACGATGTTCAAGTTGATAGATAATGACGCGAGCTCTCCCTTTTTTTCTATGATAAACCAAAATGCAAAGAGATGTCTTGTCGCCATATTAGACTTCCTATAATAATTCTTCGATAATTTTGTAGCAGTCGTGTGATTTTCAAGTCCACTAGCAGCAATAAAACAGACCTCAGAAATTAGCAATTATTCCTTCATATCCAAGAATAGACGTTTTATTGAAAAAATATATTCTTCATATATGTACAAATACGAACAATGACGATGTTCAAGTTGATAGATAATGACGCGAGCTCTTCCTTTTCTTCTGTAATAAATCAAAATATAAAGAGATGTCTTGCCGCCATATTAGACTTTCTATAATAATTCTTCGATAATTTTGTAGCAGTCGTGTGATTTCCAAGTCCACGAGTAGCAATAAAACAGACCTCAGAAATTAGCAATTATTCCTTCATATCCAAGAATAGACGTTTTATTGAAAAAATATATTCTATATGTACAAATACGAACAATGACGATGTTCAAGTTGATAGATAATGACGCGAGCTCTTCCTTTTCTTCTGTGATAAACCAAAATACAAAGAGATGTCTTGCCGCCATATGAGGCACCTCTTTACATCCTATAATAATTTTGTAGTACTCGTGTGATTTTCAAGTCCACGAGTAGCAATAGAACAAACCTCAGAAATTAGCAATATTATTCCTTCATATCCAAGAATAGACGTTTTATTGAAAAAATATTATTCTATATGTACAAATACGAACAATGACGATGTTCAGGTTGATAGCCTTTGATATGACGCGGAAGACAGGAAACAACGAAGCGTTACGAGCAGATATAAAACTCGACAAGAGATCGATCGGCCGCGAGAGGATCAATATTCCTCGTTCGCGGTATATGAGGCGACGTAATCTTGAACGTCTTGCTCCTGTTGCACCGCAGCTTGGTGATCGTGAACTCGAAGCTGACCTTGACCATCGTAGATAGCGGCCGAGTGGTCGTTCTTGCCGGAAGTGTGCACCGCGGCATGAAATCCATCCTTGTCGGCGCGGTATCTGACCACCCGAACGCTACCACCTGGTTCCTTCACGCTGTACTGGCCAGACACGCTGCTTCCTGCGGAAAGGAATGCCCACGAATGAACGGAAGCCGCGAAACTGATTCCTGAACTTGTAACGAGACGTAATTGAAATTGCCAGGGAAATTTCGCCTTGGGATACCGGATGATCGAATCTATTAGCATACTCGCGCCGCGGGAATAACTTCGATCGCGCGAGAAACAATGGAAATCGCGAAGCAAACTCTGTCTTTCTCATCTTACTTATATCGTCTCCTTTCTATAATACATATTCAAGCAAATTACTCTCGCAGCTGAGTTGTCTCCAGTTTTAAATCTTCGCGACAAAGCTAACTATTTTTGTATTTAATATAAAATTTAAATTAACATCTAATTGGGAGAATTATTAAAATGAATTTTAATTTTTTAAAACTTAAAGAATGTAATTGATCTTCAACTTGAAATTAATAGAATAAATTACCTTAGTGATTACAGCGTTATATTTTTTTATAGATCCTATAGAAAAAAGTGATTGCGGGTTCCGATGAATTAATTATAATAAATTGAATTAATTATAATAAATTTTAACTGCAGAAGTTTGATAATTAAGTCTGTTCGACTTTTAAAATCTTACATGATTTGAGTTCAAATCGACGTAAGCTAGATTGGTTTCTATCTATAAAAATATTTAAATTATTGTACGAAAGGACTATAATTTAGCCAAAACGTAAGTTTCTTTTTTCTACGTAAGTGAAAGAGAAATTTTCTGTGGAAAAGAACGAAAATTTTATTGAACGATATATCGTCCATTTTGTTCGATTACCTTTGGCTATTTTTCTATATAAGATAGTTCTTATATAGTTAAAGACAATTTGATATCCTCATCAAGAGTGAGAGTTTTGCCATTGAAGGCGTTTTGCAGAGAGTAATAATGCGAATACGATGGACACACGTTACTCAAGCTACAGCAATTTTTGATGATTTTAAAATGTATGTAGCTTAGCTTAGCTTAGCAAAAAGAAAAAACACAATTATTCTTCCAAAACAATCTTAACACAAAATGAATTTCATTTCCATTGGAAGAGAAAATTCTAAATAATTCGTTCTCGAGGGGGATGAACAGCGCGAGAAGAAAGATTTCTCGCGACGGGAAAGAGAAACGGGCCGTTTTTCCTTCTCTCACCATCTCGCGTCTCCTTCTGAGCATGAAAATCGCCAGTCTGATGGTCCTCGACTCCGTATGAGAATTCGTACTTGGGATGCGCGACGTAGTCGAGCGCGTAGCGCAGCTCCTGCTGCTCGTGCCCGTGCAAATGGTTCGAGCTGTCCTCGTGAGCCTCCGCGTACGGTACTTTCACCTCGAACACTGGCCCCTCGACGGGTCCGTGAAACTGCAAATACGAGTTGGCCAGTGAACCGTGTTGCAGCGGATCCTGTTGTTCGTGCGAAGCCTCTCCTTCCAGTGATATCACGCCGGCTCGTGATCGATGGCCGAGAGCCAGCGCGATGGTCAAGGCGATACCGACCTGCGGCAGAAAAAGTCACGTTCGAAAGTACCTTATAACCTGACGTTTTTCTTCGAGCGGATCTGGCATATCAGTCAGCCGAAAGATTTACCGGTGGATTGACGTGTGAAAACGTAACATTTAACGGATCGATTTTTCAACGACCGCGCGGTTGCTACGCGAATAAATCCCCCCATCAATCTCTTCTTTTTTTCTCTCTCTCTCTCTTTTTTTTCTTTTTTTTTTTTGCAATTTTTTTGCCTATTCACGTGTCGCGTGATTGAACTAATTCAAAGATATTGAACGCGTTGACAAATGGAAAAAAAAAAACGCGACTCGCCAACGGGGGTAAATCATGAACGACGAATTTAAATTCTACGCTAGGAAGCCTCTGATTGCGAGGAATTCGATATTGCCGGGGCGGAGGTGCAATTCGCTTTCTTAATTGTGGACTGCGTATGAAATCGTGTCAATGTGGGTTGCATCGTGATGAAAGCAATCGAATACATGCTGCACTTATACCGGCAAATTGAATTTCAGAGACAGAGGCGCGGACAGGCGGGAATGAAACGGGGCGGCGAGACGAAAACACACTGGCCTGAGATGTCCCATTTTCAATTATACGCCGATTGTCAGCGGACAAGCGTTGACTATCGCTTCGGCAAAACACAGACCCGGCTCGTCGATTATACAAGCCAATAAAAGTTTCCGTGTTCCGTCGTGGATTGAAATTTGATTCCTTTCGTTTCGTTTGCACGCGAATCCCTTTTGTTGTGCGCGCTTACCATGACAAACGAAATTATTGAATATATCTCGTCGTTGAAGATATCAACGAAATGCAGATGAAAACGAAAAACGGGACGCAAATCGACGGGATCTGATGTAACGTGGTGCTTTCATTTATCCGTAGGTCCCAATTGTGCGTGGTTTGTAACGCTGTAACAAGTGTTAAACCATGTCAAACACAAACGAGTGGAATCACGGCATAAAGAATGCCAGTTGGTTTTAATTACGTGACACAAACCCGGAATAATAAGCAGTCGGGTCCGGTGTGCTCCATACGCGACTCGACTGTACGATTTTCGAAAACATGACACCGTGTTTCGCATAATTTTCATAAATCTTTGCGGTTGTTTATTTCGTTTCTACGCGAACGCGATGTTTCTTTCATCGGGAAACGGTCTCTACGTTCCGTGTTCCAGCTAACAAGATTATTTTCATGGAACAACGAGATGGACTCGAACGATTTCTGAAGAAATTGGCTCCTTTCGCGCGCTCTCGTCTCTCGTCTAAATTCTCCTTTGCATGCACTTTCGAAAATAAAGTAAACCGCATCCCGTATCGAGCACTTTCTCTACCGTCTCTTTTCCCCCCTCTCGTCCGTTCGTCCCTGCTCAATTTCACGCGCCCCTCTTTCATCCGATCCCCGCGGCTCAATTTCTTTTTTCGATACCGTACCTTGATCCTTGCGTCTTCCTCGTGTCTCATGGTACATATATGGCGGCCAGGTGAGAACTGCAGCTTTCCAACCGTAATCTCTAGCCTTTTATACCGCGGCAATGCGCATTCCGTGTATACACGCCACTCGTAAACAGATGTGAATCTGCCAGTTGCCATCGGTCATCGCATGCGTGTGCGACATGCGCGTGCACATTGGTGAATTTCGCTGGGACACGGCCACTCTGGCCCTCTCTCCGCCTCCGTTTCGCAAGCTTTCACGTTCGGGATCGCCGCGACAGAGCCGATTGTCACCAGCCTCGGACGATATCCCGGCTTTGTCCCTGCTCGACGACAGGAAGAACGTTTCTCTTATTTTACTGATCGAAGCGTGGACATTTGATCAGTTTGTGTTACGTTGCATGGGTCTAATTAACCCCTCGCGCTGACAATTAATTCGCGGACCATAACGAGTGACCGAATACAATAATTTGTCGCTTTCTGTTTCTCTTGAACTCGTCGGTACGATATCGCTGGATTAGAAATTATTAAAAAGTAATAAACTTATCATTTGTTTTGCCTGGGTTACGTTTATATATACTTAAAACTAAGAGAATGTTGCACGTCATTCCAGCGCAAGAGGTTAACCCCTTGCGCTGGCAACTGGTTGGCGAACCATAACGAGTGACCGAATACAATAATTCTTCGCTTTCTGTTTCTCTTGAACTCGTCGATACGATATCGCTAGATTAGAAATTATTAAAAAGTAATAAACATTTCATTTGTTTTGCCTGGGTTACGTTTATATACACTTAAAACTAACAAAATGTTGCAATTTGGGACAAAAAATTTTCGACGTGCGATTCCAGCGCAAGAAATTAAGAATTATTTATTTGAACAAGAGAAGACTTCCACTCCGGAATTTGTAAATATAAAAATATTATAATACCAGCTTATGTCTGCTGCAATTTGTCTGTGGATCCTGGTTTCTGGTTCCTGGCCAAAGTATCTTAGGACGACTCATGCATGACTAAATTCCTAATAACCATCTAGGCGATCGACGATTGTATCGTGCACGATAGCAAATTGGCAACTCACCGATTGATACTTTTAAGCGGTAACTTTGCTGAAACAACGAGCAGCTAGTTATCAGCAGATATTGTTACGTATTATTGACCAAGCTCTGGCTTCTTTGCTTCCCTGTCTCTCTCTCTCTCTCCTCCGCACCGCTGAGCGGCTTCTTTCCTTTTGGAAAGCACGAAGCCTCGGCGTCGCTGGACGACACCAGGATCGAATAATCCGCTTACTCCGTTCGAGCCAGGATTTATTTGGATTCTTAACCCCTCGGGAAACTCGGTGCTCGGATTGAATCGCGTCGGATCTACTCTAAATGCTTCGATCTCTCCGACAGTTTCTTTTTTTCTTCTCTCTTTTCCTGCCCTGCCCAGCTTGAAAAGCTGGTTGTCTCGTTCGTTTAATAGTGCAGTTTAATTCCTTTATTGGACTGTTTGTTACAGTTTCGAATATCCCCGTTCGCGGGCTCCGGACAACGGCTCGACTGCGTCTTTTAAACTGCCTTCGTTGCGCTAATCTTCCAAATCCCCCTTCCTTCCGAATTATTTAGCAAACGCCTCCGACGATTTACCGGTGCTGAAGTTCGAGAACGAGATCACCAATCAGCGTCAGTTTGATTATTGATTTCGATTATATACACAGCGAAGCAGCCGACTGGCTGCGAAACGTTTCAAACGTTTACCGAGGTATAATTCGACGGCGGAGCGTCTTCGGGCGATGTGTTTGAAGTCAAATATCAAAAGCCTTGATTTCCCGGGGCAGGTAGACCGGAAAACGCGAACGAAAGAGGAATAACGAGACGCGAGCAGCGTAAAGGGTTAGAGGATATACATCGCGTACGGTTCGTGAATGTTTGCTGAAGCTACTTTGACGCAATGAGGAAATAAGAGAATGTCATCGAAAAGGGAGGGCTGATTAGAGAAGTAAAAAGTTATGGCTCGGAGAGCTTGCACGCTGTCTGGCGTCCGCTTCTTTAAAACCGTACGATCGAACTTCATCCTTTTCCCTCCGCTTCTGCCATTTTCCATCCGTAAGTTGGAGATCCGGTGTTTTTTTCCTTTATGCGCTTGTCGATTGGTGCTCGTAACGTCACCAATCGTTTTACTCAAAGCCGAACATGGCACGGTACTCGAATTGAGTGCCACTACGGTTTATTATCAACCGTGGTTTGTCGTCGTCTCATTACGATTCACGTTTCGATTTACGTTACGTTTGGCCGTCGCTTTGACTCTGACGGATCGTGAATGTTGTCTCGGCGAAACAACATACAGAGTGCCGTTAGTGAAATTGCAATTACGATCAAAATCAGCAAGTAACGCTTCAAGTGTCTGCCCTGGTTCGTACGGACGTTTGACGAACACAAGGATAAAAAGAAAACGGATTTTTGTCTCTGTTTTCCTGCGACTTGGCGAAACGAGCTGATTTCAAGTTATTCTGTACAAAGGATTCCGATAAGTGCCAAACGTCTGGCATACAGATTGCATGATTGCATAGAAGATTTTACTTTCACAAAAAAAAAAAAAAAAAATAAAAACAAGGCCAACCGGAATTTGGCTAGTATTCTAGAGGAAATCTTTTCATTCCTTCCTTTTCCATGGTAAAAATCGCCTTTGTCCAATTTCACAAGCAAAGAACACCTTTCCCTCCTGGCGTTAACAAGACAAATAGCAAAAGTTCTCTACAAACGAACACACGGTCCAAACAGTGGCTGACAACGTGACAACGTACAGAACGGGATAACGCGATTGCTGCTCGTTACCATCGATCGCTAATTGATTCGCTTTGTGAACAGTTCGGTCAACGCGGATTTAAAAGCATTATTATTTATCCTGTTTTGGAGAGTGTACGTTCAGATGCAAGAATATACCCGCGGCAAATACAAATGCGTATATTCAATTAGAGGGAACGTCATCGACGTTTCTACATCAAACGATCGTTTGTTCTGCATGTACACCGTAGGCTATTTGTATTTGCTGTATACGCTGTAAATTATTCCTGCCCCGTGTCGACATATAGGGGCACTTCGTCTTCGGAAGGCCAATCACAACACCTAAATTTCTCTTGAAATTAATCCTTTGTCCGTGACAATTACAATTTTCGTGGCCAGATACAAGCGTCGGCTGGCGATGCTAATATTAAAATCGCTAATTGAAGTGGCTCTGTGAGTTTCGTTCGGGAGACAGAGATACACGAAAGCGGGATACGAAGTTGCTCCTTCAAAGAAAAAAAAAAAAACGTCTCTTTGACACAGGTACGCGGATTCCTTTCGACTCGAGTTCTGCCGCATCGAGCAAGATCTTTGAACGTACGATGAAGGTAAACAGTGCATCGTTCGAACAAAGATGGATAGCCTCCTATCGTCAGCGCACGTATATACTAGTTTCTTAGTTGCGAAAAGTGAAAATCAGAGAACAGTGATTGAAAATTTTGTTGCTCGAAAGAAAATTTGGCCAAGCTTTTCGAATAAATGAATAAAACTATATTTGTGTCTGAATAATTTTGACAATTTTCAGAGTGAAAGGATGTTAACCGTTTGACATATGCTGGTATGCACGCATATATTTTAGTTATGCATCTTTACTATGTTGTAGTAAAGTATAATGTATTATATATATTGTATGTATAATGTACTATACAATATTATAATGTTATAATATATTATACGTACACGTATATGTATAATAGTAAAATGTATAAAATATAGATACATAAATGATAAGTTAAAAAGACCAAGTTAAAAATTTAAAAGTGTCAAAAAATATTGAAATTGAAATATATATAAAGACAAAATAAGACAAAAAAGTTTTTTATAATAAGTATAAAAATAGTATCTCCATCTTTTTCACAAGCTTACTACATTCTATCTATTACGTTCGTTCTTGGAAGACGTATCAACAAAGCGGTGGTTAATTTTCTTAATGTTATACTTTAATTATCTACTTTAATTGTTTGTCTTCACAAAATAATTTTTATTTTAATTACGTTCAAAACATATAGTTAAGTAATTTTTTAATACATTATTTCGCTTAATTTCTTAAAACTAAAAACATTGACTTGGAGAATAATACAATAATACAAGTTTAATAATTTTATTTTAATTGTAACAAAGTAAAATTTAAATGTAGGTACATTACAAAACCGATACTGACGATATACAAAAAATAAAATTATACCTTCAAATATCTGAAAACATTGTTTTCGAACATATACTGTTCTTCAAGTCACCGATTCAATTTTATATCTCATAAAAGATATATCATTTTAATTTTTAGTTATTTCCTTCTTATAAAAAGTGCAGCCATTTCGTTTGTAAGTAAAAAAAAAAAAAAAGAAAAAGAATTTGTACGTTAAGCAGTTGAACGCTTTTATTTCTCATGAAAGAAAGAACAGGCTAATATACATGCGTGTGTGCCAGTCACGTTGCCTTTACGTCTCGAATAAGTACATGTTAAAAGCGCAGGCTTTTTATCTGATCCTTTATAGAGGATAATACGGTACGGTGGATGAAAATAAAAGAATCGTAACCACGATGAAATTTAGAATATGATCGAATAAAATGTGGCTAAATGGAAAAGCGGAGTTTCAATATTTCCCCCCCCCCCCCTTTCGTTTATGAATACGAAAAAATTTCATCTCGTCTTGTTATCGTTCTCTCAGTGTAATAAATACACGCTTTCGACCGTATCACAGACTGAGGATTAATTTTTTAATCAGAAAAAGCGAATTTCATTCCCTCGTGTGGATTTTCAACGAAAATTTCACGAACATTTTATAACACAGGGAGCACCTTGAGAGGATTACTTCGGCAACAGATCCTTTAATTTTCCAAGAGTTTGTTCTTCTTTATTAAAAGTTCTTAGGGAATGTATCGTTGGTTGGTATACGTGAAGCCGTAAGCAAGTCAGGACAATGAGAAGTTAGTACCACGATTTAAATAATTCATGGAAACGTCCGAAAACGTATCGATTCATTATACCGCAATGGTTTTGGAATTTATACATTAATATTATACCTGGCGTTATATACCGTTATAATTTATACCTGGCATAAATTGTATTACGCAAAAATACATGTGTATATATACATATTATATATATAATGTAATAATAATATTGTAATATACTATAATATACTAATATAAGTAAAATATAACTTGTACCTTTTGTTCAGGGTTAATTAATTAATTTTAATAATTATAATTATCTTGAAAATAAATGATCTAAATATATATGAATATATTATTATTTTTGTCGGGAAAAAAAAAATAAATATACATTTTGAAATTAAACGTTTGTCGTATTTATTAATATCTAGTTTTTTTTAAATAAATTTAATTTATATATGATAATAATATAAATATAATATATTACAATATATAAAATATATTGTAATAATACATATAACGCGTATATATATACATGTATCTCCGCGTAATACAATTTATGCCAGGTATAAATTATATATGAATATATTATTATTTTTGTTGAATAAGAAATATAAATTTATATTTAGAAATTAAACGTTTATCGTATTTATTAATATCTAGTTTTTTTAAAGTAAATTTATATATTTATATGTAATAATAATATAAATATAATATATTACAATATATAAAATATATTGTTATTATATATATATATACATACATATATCTCCGCGTATTACAATTTATGCCAGGCATAAATTATATATATATATATTAGACAACAGGTGCTAAAACACTTTCGTTTTAGTTGTTTCAACGAATAGAGAGAGCTTTTTCGAGAGGATTCCGAAAACTTCAACTTTTCGTGGGCGAATGAATAGCGTAATTGACAGGACGCGGGAGAGAAACGATGACATGGCGGGTTCCTCCGATGCCACTTCTTCTGCTTTCATATTCCGGAAAGCTTCGGTAAAGCGCATCGAGTGCACATTGCGGTAGACATGCGATCCAGGTTAAACCGATGCGCGAGCCAATCGATACTGGTTGGTTGTTTCACGATTAAACGAATGCACCAAATTCGAGAGGGAACTGGTTTTCTTCGTTCGTTCGCTGCGTTGTCCGGTGACAGCGTACCATTCTATCGCCTGGAGCACCACCGCGTGCCGCCTTGATATTGCATCCATGTCTGAATCGTTTCTCGTGATATACGAGATCTGAAATACGAATGCATATATCATCAGCTTTATTTTTCGCACTTTGTGTGATTTATTTATAGTGTGGTGTAGATGCTAAAAAAATTCCTTCGCTGATGTACGGAGTACATAAAAATTATGTCTTACATCTTCGAAGTGGAGGAGATTTGTTGGAAAAGAAATTTGCCCCATTATATTTGCAATGCTCAGCTTAAGGAAACTATGGCTTGTAAATGAAATTTAATGTACTTGTGAAAAAATAATTCATTAATTCGATCATTAATTGCAAATAACGCTGCCCTTGCATCCTAGAAAATTTCAATTCTATTGAGCCAACGCATATTATTTAGAATATGCATTTTGCACGTTTTGCAGTCAGGTAAAAAATAAATAGCCTTTTTAATAGCAGCGAAACTTTCAAAGGGAATAAAATTTTTGCTGGCTAAGAGCATACAGAGGTTAATTACGTTTCTTCCAAACAGATCAATCAGCTTTGTCGGTCAAGGTATTAAAAAATATGGCGTTTGAAAAATTTTGTTTGTTAATTTTAATTTTCCTGAAAGTTTCATTGTTAATAACAAACTATTTATTTTGCCTGATTGTAAAATGTAATTATAAATAATATCAATCATATCAAAATTATGTGTAACGTGTTCGATGAAACATCAACGCATTGACTGCGACTTCGCGATGAATGCTAGATTATTTGACCTTGACTTTCAACGTCTCGACACGGCTTTCACTGCAGCGATCCTTTTTAACAAATTGTCCGTGGATTCGAAAGCGTAGAATCATAGGCTCTAACTGTTTAGACGCAAGATCGAATAAGATAAATCCAATTCAAGAACAATGATCGTAGAAATTCTTATCCTTGACAAAAGTCTAGGTGGACTAGGAAAGAATAGAAGCGTGACAAGAGGTGAAACTTCGTGTCCAAGTAGTACAGTCGGCTGGCACAATTAAAATTCTCGGCAAAATTTCTCATTTAGCCGAAACGCTTGCTCTTGCCAGCGAAGCCATCCGTACGGCAAACGGAATTTCACCGAGCCATTTTTTCTGGGAAACAGTTAACCAAGGAAGGTTAAAGCGGGTAACGATAAGGAAACGCAATTCCGACCATTCTTTTCGTGTTATTGCGGTTGTGTCAGACGTTTCCGGAGCGTGACTCGCCAAGCACAGCGAGGCAATGAAACGTTAAAAATGCGAGCTATTAAGGACCAATGTGGCCAGGATACCGTTTCATTTGCATCCACGCTGTCGTCTTTCCATTATTAAAATACGGAAGTGGCGACAACGATTTTTTCCCCTATTCTTCGCTCTATATCTGTTCTCTTTTCCGGTCGAACGTAATTACGCGTCGATGTCATTGTGCGTTTCCCGATCCATTCCTGACGATTGTCTTTCCCGAAATGTCATTCTGGGCCAAGTGTCGTTTCGGGCTCCTTGTTTCGAGAGAGCGCTTGAACCTGTCGTTTGCAACTTGAATCACAAGTGGCTAAAAACTCGACGAACTACGATACAAAAGCGTTGAGAATTCAACGTGACTAGGCATACCTACAGTTAATCAATCTTCATTCGCCGCTACTTAATTACCAACCTATCGTATAAAAAGGTGAATTAGGTGTTATTCTTACTTACTTACAAGTGGAAGAAATATATGGTAATAAAATTGAAGGAAATAGAATTTATTTACAATTAATCTCTGAAGCGTTATGGTTCATCATTGAAAGTGTATGTCGATGCTGACAACTAGTGTTGGAAAAAATTGTTACGTATTATAGAAATTACAGATGCGTTGCTTCTTTTTTTTTTTTAATTTAAAAAGTTTAAAGAAGCTTTACTTTGTAATATAATATATGTATAATATAATATAATATAATATTTATTTATAATTAATCTCTGAAGCGTTATGATTCATCATTGAAAGTGTATGTCGATGCTGACAACTAGTGCTGGAAAAAATTGTTATGTATTATAGAAAATACAGATGCGTTGCTTCTTTTCTTTTTTAAATTTAAAAAGTTTAAAGAAGCTTTACTTTACAGTTTATTTTTTTTTATATAGTATGTAAAACTTAAAACATTCTGCAATCTCTGCACTCTTACTACACTCTCTTACTTTCTTCTTCACAAGAAGGACATTGTTTCTTAGAGTTTTGTTCAGTTTCAGATGAAATAATCGATAAAGAAATATTTTTCTATCAAATGAGATTTGATATTCGACAACGTAAACGTAGATATGCTTTGCAGTATTTATGTAACATACATTTGCAGTATTAAGATAACATTTGCAGTATAAAATAACATACACAAAAGTAATTTTACGAAATGAAGAGAAGAATATAAGTCGATTAGAATATAAAAGATATTTTAAGGCCTGACATTTGTTTTATAAAGCCTCGTAACTTATAAGCCAATATATCCTACGTAAACCTTGAGAAAGGCAGCGATTTTTAAAATTTTATTATATTCACCATCCGCTCTATGAATTGACTTTAGTCACGAGCATTTGAGAAATTGAAATAATCTTGGCTTAAACGATAAATTCCTAAAAAAAAGTGGCGTACATACTTTCAAAAAACATTTACAAACTCTTTCGACAAATCGAGGATAATATCATATGCAGCATCGATAGTTTTAATCAAACACAGAGGAATCGTTTCTTCTTTTTCTTATAAACAATTATTGGAATAATTAAAAAAAGAACTCATTCAATTCCAACAGCAGGAATGATGATGTATTCATCAAAGTATTCAAAAGTATCGGTAACTGTACGGTCACGAGGTGCAAATATGACGCGTCACGATCAGAGATTAACGTGTTAACGAGTTGTCAAGCTAGAACACGTACGAGCGTCGTGCGGACGTGTAAATCGAAGTTCAAAATACCAATTTACTTGCACTTGCCACGGTTGCGCGGCCAAGCGCAACACTTTCGCCCGCTCCTAGCCGCGATCTTAAGACCTGTTGATCGAGCACAATTGAGTTCCTCGTCACCGGACAATGTCGTTCACACGTTTCGTGGCAAAGTGCACACGTATGTTCCTGAACACACGTATGTCAATTTGCTGGTGCCTAACTAATCCTGGTACCATGCTACTGGCTGGACAACACGTGTGACGTAAATTGGCCATTATATGTTCATCGAGAGGAACAAGTTTTTTTTTTTCAAGATGAACGAATCATTGACGACGCGAACAACGATCTTCGATCGTTCCATTTCGTACAGATTTCGATGGAATGGCAGAACGATGAAATTGCATTTTTCCTAACCGATGAATTTATTTCAAATTAAGTGATAAACTTATTTCAAATCAATCTCGGATTGGACATCATTGTCCCAGACTGGAAATTGCAAGTAAAAGGAAGATCCTCGATTTTACGTTTAATTAAGTAGAAATCGATAGATAGATGCCGTCGATTTGCAATTAAGAGGATGCTTTGTCGACAGTAGATTGCTTCTATTCTGAATCCGACTTCTATTCTTGAGATATCGATAGAATTTCGCGTCAAAGTCTATCCTGGACGTTGATTAAACGTGAAACGTAATCTTCTGTTCCGTATTTACGCGGTATTTATTTAACGAGTAACGTTTAAACAGCCCACCGATTTCGCCAGTGTCGAAGAGCAAGATGTACCTGGTAAATTTCGGCCAAATCGAAGACCATATCTCAGAGACTTAATACACTCGAGCGATTCGCGTTATTTGTGGCTCGACCATAGCGCTTGCGGTAATCCTACTAGCACCAGTAAGCATTCTGTTGAAGTCAAGGATCAAAGCCTTTGTAACCCTATAGGGCGCCACGTGAAAGCACTTCGAACATGTCACCCACGTCATGGATGTGTGTTTTGTGTACGCTCTGTGTTCCTATTGAAATCCACGTTGAACGTTACGGTTACTGAATAAACATTTGCATTAAACGAATACTTCAGCTAGTCTTAATTGAATTGAATTAGTCAACGATGCGCCAAACATGTATGTCGAAGATGAGAAACAGATTGCCGCGATCCTTGAATTTTTATATTTCGCACTCGCGGTTTAGCAAATAAAAAGGATCCATGATACTTTAAAGGAAGAAGAAGTTTAACATAAAATTTAGTCGAAGAATTACAACACGTGCTGTTGTAATTAGAATTTTTTCATATTTAAACTCGAGGTATTTTTCGATCCTTTTTTTTTTTTTTTTTTGAGAAATGTAAGTGGATCGAAAGAACGTAGCAGAGAAATATTAACGTGTTTCTGAACGATAAACACTCTTATCCAACGAGTAGTTTGCTCACTGAGAAATGCATTTACCCACGTATGTACACGCCTAGCTTGAATATTTAACCGCACGCCTTGTTGAGGTTTAACGTTTACCAAATATTCTATAAATTATAGGCGTGATTACGATGCCGGAGGCTATAACTATGATTAATTTTCACGATGTTATTAGCGTCGACGATCTTGCTCAAATCTCACTTCCATCAAGTGTTATATCGACGAAGATAACTTCAAAGCAATTTTCTTAAAGATCTTCCAAATAACGATACTCTTTGTGTATTCCTGGATTAATATTGCAAGGAAACATCGATGAAAAGATGTTGCCTTCCAGCAACTATTTTATTTCGCAATCGCAACGTACGCTAGGTGATTCTTAAATGCATGTTCGTATTTTAAATTTGATAAGTAAAAAAAAATGTTATATAAATCTATATCCTAGATATCTTAGTCATGTGTTTATCTTGTGTTTCAGTACATGCTACTGTACTTCATTAAATTTTTATTTTTGATGCAGTTTAAAATTTATTGTGTAATCAATAAAGGTGAATAATGTGCACGATTTGCAGGAGATGATTTGTGATGAATTTAAAGACTATTCGAGCTAGTGAGAAATACAATACTAATTGTAATATATGCAATGCCATTGTGTTGAAAGATAAAGCAGACGCAATGAACATTTCCTACTAATTAGTCTGCGACTCGAAAACAGATTCATTTACGTGTAGTTTCATCACTTAAAATATAGACATGTATTTTAGAATCGTCATAGTCATATTTACTTACAAAAATTAAGAAATGATGTATTCCTTAAGAGACTATTGTTTATTTTTTAATCTCAAAGATATATAAATTTTAAACTATCATAATAATATTATAATATTAATATGATAATAAATATTATAATATTTAGATTATAAATATAGATAATAAAGATTATAAATATTATAATATTATTATGATAATAACAAATAATAGTATTAATAATAGTAAATTATAAGTTATTATAATAATAAACTGTTTATTATTCAATCTTATAAATATATCTCAGAAATAAAAATGTGAAGAAGTAATAATATCGTACGTTCACAATTGATTAAAAAAATCAGTCAAAATTTTAATGATAAATTAAAAAAAACAGTTCTGCTTAATTCATATAAATATTTTTAATAAAAATATATTATACAGTGACGGCCACACAAACTTAGCTGTACTAAATTCCCAATGTTTGAAAAATTGACGATACTTAAACTGTTATAATTTCGTAACAAGGACCTATATAATTATATTAATTTAATTAAATATTGATTGAACGGTTTATATTATGCCGCAAAGGAGAAAATAAAGATACTTTGTCTTTCCTCGAAAATGCTGTATAAATTCAAATGTCTCTAGAAACATTGACAAATTTTTTTTCATGACTAACAAGTTCACCATAGATTTGAAGATTGTGGTTTTTCCTTTTTTGCAATAACCTAAAACTTGTTGTACGAGATTTTGTCGTCAAATTATTGAACTTTGAACATTTAGAAAAAAATTCTCATTTTCGAATAGATCCAAAGCTCAATGACTAATGTCTCAATGGATTTAAGCATGGAGACTCAATCCAATCATGAGAAGCATTTTAATTTATAATACTTTCGAAAGAACATTTGCTACGTTCTTTTTAAATAACTTTCTTTTTTGAATAAATGGTAACACGATTTTGCGAAGATCGTTGCAATATATACAAAATTTCACATTTTCTTTTATTTGTCTTAGCAAATGGAAACTGGTCTAGAATTCTACATATTTTATTGTCACAAATGTTGCAAATAACCGAAAGTAATCGAAAAATTCATAGTAAATTCATATGGGACATTTCTTCAGCACATGAAATGATTACTCATATAAATTTTGCACTAGAAAATTATTACATTCAACTAGAGTGTTTCTTAATCTCTCGTCAGTGTATATCTTGCAGCGTGGATTAAATGGCAAAGCTCTCGTTATAAATGAATCATGACACACACGCGAGCCGTTGGAATTATGATCATGCGAGTACATAGAGGCACGAATTATAGGCAAGTTGTAATATTAGTTTCTCGTGCTATCAGTTCTCTTACGCGGCTTGAAACCGCGTGATGTATCGCCAAAGGGCCTTACGGAGTTTCCCGTTTAATTAAACTTCTGATTGGTGACGATCCAGCGAACGCAACGTAATGACCAGGAGCAATCAGCAGCCGCCTGAAGGGACTGCGGGACTTTTCGAAAGCAGACAGAAGTCTAAGTGAAAGGTCAGCCCTGTGGACTAAAGGTTGAGAGATCCTGATTAAATCTTGAGAGTTTCACTACCGTTCGATCAAACCAACCGATTGAAATTGTTCTTCCGTTATTCCTTTAAACAGTGATTTCTTCCTGGCTAGTCTTCTTCCCTACGTTTTTCATTAATCACCGATGCAACAAGAATACATACGAGATACATATTCATCTCTTTGCGTTCATCTCGGGAATATCTCAACGCAAATACAAAAATTATCACCGGTTTCATAGATCATTGCGTTAAACCCTTAATTAGCGATTGTCATTGGCCGATAACGACGCAACAGGGAAAAAGTAATCAATTTGCGATCGCATTGCAGCTGGATTGCGTAGGAACCGAGTCATGGCACCGATATATCAACAGAGATTCGGAGTCTAATTAAACTTCAGATAGGTTTGGTCAACTCGATACGATATAATAACGAAAGACCAGAGGTGCTGGCGTATACCGGTGGCGGATCATTAATTTACTATGGCATCGCGGCAGTGAAAATCCCTACTGAAAAAGAATTTCGCATATAATTAAACTTATCGCGAGCTCAGGTCAAATCGGCTTAAATATTGTTTTCAGTTTATCGTTAAATAAATATGGCGGGAAATAATGCGGAATGGTCTCTGCCCCTGAGCCCCGAAACAAAAAAAGACGAGCATTAATAACGTCCCCGATATCGGGGTGGATTTTAATTATCGCGGAATATGTTTGCCATTCTTCCCTCCGCGTAATCGATTATTCGATGCCGGCGCGACGTTTTAATTAATCAATGCGTTGGTTAATGCACCGCATTCCGGTTTCGTTACTCGCCCGGCTGTTCTTATCGCAGTGAAATGAGAAGGGCAACTATCGATCTCCTTCGAGTAACTACGATAGTTAACATCGGGACGATTATACAACGAAAACAAAGCAAGAGAAGAATATAATGCCCGCTTGTTACTTCCTTTCGCATAACGTTCATAACCTTGCGGATCTATCTTTCGACGATCTATCTTATGAAGAGGTGCACCTCGGATACTTCAATCAATCACTCAACTCTGATTAATGCTGAACGAAGCCAGTCATCAATCTTTGATCACCCAAGTTGAGCTACTTTCCCAGCTTCATTTCTCGCCCGTGTTCTTCGCGTAATAATAATCAGTTCGTTTTTCATAATTCCAGATAGGAGATAACTGTAACGAATGCTTTCCTAGCTAACTTCGATCATATGTTATTCCTACCGCACGCTCCACCAGACAAAATACCATGACGTTGAATTCGCAGCGGCTGTTAAGGAATTAATGCACGAATGTTTTCCTACCTGCTCGTCCAACTTCCAAGCAGGTAAATTATGACAACATTCGTATCCGTGTCAAACGATGCTCTTTTTACATTTTCGTTCGCGACAACCTCGTTCTCCCTTTAACCTGAAGTTTTCCTAAAACCACTGCGGGAAAAACTCGCAGACGATTACGTTATCGCTGCGCAATTTGCCAACATCGGATTTCGGCAGCAGAGTTAACGTTTAACGCAAGCACCTCGCAATTAGTCTAGTTGATTTTTGGTATATATTCCCCGCGTAGTTCCGCATTGTTTGCTGATTAACCGTGAATATGAGGATCGTGTAACGTATTCCGAAACAAGTTGCAATGTGTATTGTAGTTGCCCCATTAATTGCGATGAAGCAACTATGACGATGGTTAGCGTAATCGTGATTTAGCTCATGGTGATGATAATGGTGGTCACTTGCGAAACCGGGATAACCTTTACCGTAATTACTATTGCTTTGAGTGTAGCCATAGTGTTAATACGGTACGTTGTCGTTAACTCCTTCGTTATTGTCATGGTCAAGTCTTTGTTATTGTACTTATTATCTTTGCATCCATTGTAACTACCTCAGCTGTCGTCACATTTCCATATTATCCCCATAGGTAGATTGTACTACTAATTCTGTCGTAATGGTGTTTTCTATACTTACAGGGGACCATATTGCCTCCATACATGTTCATATTAGTTGTCATAATGGTGTTTACAGGAATTCCATAATTCTATTTGTAATTTTCTTCCATGTAATTCGAACGTGACAATAATGCCTTGATCTTTGTTGTTTTTTTTTTTTGATCTGTGCAGAATGAGAATAATGACTATGATAATTCATGTTGATCATTGAAATTATAAGCATTATTAGATTCAATGTAATTCACTTTACTTCTTAATTAATTCTAGAGACAGAATAGGACTTGGTTTACAAAAACGTTAAGTCTCAGGCTTCCATTTATCCTTATTATACTTGACATACTTGACTACAATCAAAGGAGAGTAATCTCGTCTAAATATATTTTCACGTAATAATAAAATATGCAAAGATAATAAAATAAAAGTTAATATAAATAATAAAAATGGTAAAGATAATATCATTTACGTAATTTAAAATAATACAACTTCACACACAATAAGATTTCGACTTTCTTATCTAGCTTAGTCTTTTGCTTTCTCCCCTTACTCAGCCTTCATCCTTTCTTTCTTTTCTTTTCTCCTTCATTTTTCTATCTACACTTTTCAAGCAACTTCTGACCTTTTCATTATTGCGACCTTCTAGTATCTCCTCTATTGTACAATATACCTCTTTTCATTTTTGTACAATCGGTTTTAGTACAACACAACTGGCCATTCTGACAGTGCGGACCATTTAACGATTATCGGACAAATATTCTGTATATACAATACTTTTTTTATAGACGGAAATTCGGAAATCATCTCCACGTTTTTAAACAGAACGATATATTTGTCGGTCCATTAGTCGATGCAATTTGACATTCTGTATTTAAAAAAATAACCTACATATGTCGAACAATTATTATAAATCGTAATATATTACATTTCCAACGCTTTTCGTAGTATTGGCAATTGAAACGGAAGTAGAAAAGCAAGAAATGGAATATAATCCAATTTATTCTGTTCTGATTCTAGTTAAAATTTATTATAAATAAATTCATAAATAATCAAACAGCTGAAAAGTAAGCCCGTACATTACGAATACGATCGTTAAGGCGTTAAAACGATATCATTCAATCTTTGAAATATTATAGTCATTTTCCACTTTCAATTTATTGCACGGATATATCTTTTCCCGCATACTCTCGAAATATTTTCAACTACAATTGCAAAAAGGAAGTTTTATTTTAATTCAGGAATTCAATCAAATAAACTCGCTAAACTAATTACCTAGGTGCGATATTTCGATCGAGCGTCTTACAAATTCATGAAGAACAGTTGTTGTTTCGCAAAGTCTGAATTTATTATGAAGAATTATAAGTATACTGTTCCATACCGCGACTTCAAGTTTACTCTAACCGTTGCAAATTCCACTTATCCTAACTGTTACGAGTTCAAGTTTAGTCTGCCGAGTTACGACTTAAATTTGGTAAAACTGCAAAGTTCGTGCTTTTAAGATCTCGTGTCGTTGCTTCCATTATGCTCTCAGCGCGTTGTGTTTCTGAAAAAGGACAGAGGTCTAGTGAAAATTCCAAAATTCATAACAGAATCTCTGCTATTGAGAAAATGGTGTTAAAAAAGATTAAAAATACATGCTATTAATAGTACGGTTGGAAAATTTTTTGAGCGCTGAGACACCCAAAAAGTTGACGGTGATCAAGTTCTATTATTCAAAAATAGAAATATTTTTGACCTGGCTTAACGGAACCCTCTGCTGCTGTCATGTAACAAGCACGTAATACTATATTAGGGTTCTAAAAATCCAAGGATTATTTTCTCCCTCAAATAAATACACGTATCGAGTCGTAAATTCGATCTAACCCACTACATAGTGATCTCGAAATCTTTGTGGTCGGAAAAATCTCGAAAAGTCTCATCGTTATTGCTTTGCATCACGTTTATTAAATCCAGTGTAATAAAATTACATTTATTAGATTAGGATAAATGTCCCTTCGAATTAACAATTAATTCTGCGGAATCCGTAAGTTGATATATTGTGTTTAGTATTACTTCGATTACAGCTGTTCATTTCCAGTGCATCAAAATCGAGCAATCTACCAATATAGATAACACATTATTACAATTGTTTATTCGCGTTCTAGCGTAAAATCGAGTTTGATCATTTCGAGATCTAATATTCAAGTCGAATTCAATACGAATGTACAATCGGTTACGAAAGTTTACATACACATATGAAAGTTTCAAGTATTTAAAGATAAATGAGAATTTTTAACATTTCACAGATACTAGTTTATTTATATTTCTTATATTTGTTTATTGAAAACCATAAACAAATCTGTCATAAAATGTGTTGTTATTATTATTACTGCATATGTACAAGTAATTGTATAGAGATTTTTCAAGATCACGTTTTCGGTTCATTAATATGTTCTTTTAAACAAACGTAAGAAACATTCGCAACATTTTCTGAATCGTTTAATTTTTAAGTAACAAAATAATTAGGATCCGTAACATGGTCAAATCCTTCTTTCCTTGTTTTAAATACTTTTTATCAATCCTCATCCGTTTCTTGTCATCATTTTTCATGTAAAATATTAAAAATTTTCGTATTAAATATATAAAATGTTTAATATCACGGTATGAAAGTTGGATATCTATACGCAATTGAATGGACATTTATTATTAATAAAAGAATTTGTGGATTTAATTATTCAGATCTATTAGTATTAGATACTAATTAATTAGACGCTAGTTAAATTAGATTTGAGACAAATTAAATTAGAAAAACCAAAGGACGGATGAGGATTCATCAAAATTGCAAGACGTTTCCTACGTCTCTGACTCTCTGACTCTCTGATTTCACATCAAATTTGTACCTCCCAGTTCTGAAAGGGAATTATTCTAATCTAGTGGTGGCATCCTGATTTCGTATCAAGTTTCGTCTGTATTTTCTTCGAGCTTTTAACAGCTGCTTAACTATGCATTGAGTTCATCTGTGCCATTCTCTCCCGATTTCGCATCAAATTTGTCTACACCGTCTCTCTTATCGTCACTCACTTCATACTCTTTTGTATTTCATTCAAGTACATAGTTTGACTTTAATGCTGCTGACCTCGCGCCAAATTTGTCAACGAAATATTTACACGAAGTATTTCAAAGGCGCCAGACGCAAGTTCAGTCAATAATTTTTCTCCTTGAGTGATGCGTCTTTCTTTTCATACTACAAAGTTTTACATTCAAGTTAGAACAATGAAATATCTTACAAGGACTTCATATTTCATAAAAAAAAAAAAAGATTCTTACAAAAGGAGGTGGACGAGTATTATTTTGATATAGATATTTTTTTATGTCAGTAAGATAATGACAAAGATTTCAAAAATAATTTCTTTAAATGGAAGTCAAAATTTTTTTGTTCATAATACGATGATAGAAAACGTCACCATACTATGAATGAAAAAATATAAAGCGATATTTGAACTCTATAGATTATATGAACATTTAAATCAAATCATTAATGTTCAGCAATACTAAAAATATATAACTATACATTGTATAATATTTATATAACAAATGATCTATTAAAAAAAACTTTAACTGCATTAAAATTGAGGGAATAACAGTTTCCGGATTGTTGTGAAATCGATGCCTGATTGTTAAATACTGAAAGACTTTTCTAAAGTCATTCGTCAGACCACCTTCTGATCAGATACACTTAATTAACAGATTCTTTTCAGTACTTTCTTTGCTAAAAATTTGATTCTACTATATTGTCATTTTTATAGTCTCTATTGCAAAACTCTCATTCATAAAATCATTTTTAACGCTGTATAGAAATATCACTTGTTAAGCTCACAATATTTTTTTACTTTTATCTCTTGAAAACGTTAAATATTCGATCAATTGTAAATACATTGTTTATCGTGACGAATATCGATAAAATCATCAATATTAAATTCGAAACTTAGAATAATTGAAAACCATTTAAATATAAAATATTCTTTTATTTTGCTACGCAATATGAATGGCAGTACATCGATATTTTGGAAAATATTTATGTGAACATACGTATTATTGTTACATTTTTCATGTAATAATACGATCCTTTCGAGAGATTTTATTTGAACAGGTTTTTGTGCAAAGAATATTCACCGAGAATACGTTACGTGATTTTGTTAGAAAAAATATCAATCCAGCATAGTTATTCAATCTTTTGTTTTATTTTGCTAACTTGTACATTTTAATGAATCGATTCAATTTTACAAATGTATAGAACTGTGTAGTTACTTTATCTGCTTTGTTTATTGCATGATTTAATTTATTTCCTCTTTTTCCAGTTACTTCTCAATTTTATTCTTCGCAAAAACGGGAACTAATTTTCAAAATTTTCAAATAACGATTGATTTGCAAACATGGCTTTTGTTTTTGTCGATGGAAAAATTTCGTTCCTTTTCTCCTCTCCGAAGCGTATTTTTGTGATGGGAAAGGGATTGAGAAAAAGTTCTTTGATAGAAATCTGATACGAAACTGTCCTTTACACGTTCGCGAGAAGTATGCGAACAGATGAAAAAGAGGTGACAAACTGTTGGCGAATGCCATTGAAGATCCACCTTTGTAAAAATGGTATGTTGGCAATTCTTTTGATTAGTAGAATAGAATAGATTCGTTTAGTTGGTAGAACAAATCGGTTGGAAAATATTTCAACTTTTGGTTGTACTGTACAGAGTATTATTTTTGACAATGATATATTATTAGCGACGAAGCGATTGCACTTGAATAAAATAGCAAAAATTTTGTTTTCATTTTTCAATTAATCGAACTGCAATCCAAAGTAGTGTACAGAGTGTCTCATTTACGTGTGATTGTAAAAATATCGTTTTTAATCATAAAGACGCAAAAAAATATTTCATACGTAGTTTCTGAATAGTATTAAGTGATCAATATTGCGCAGGTGTTGTTTTTTTTCGGTTTTCTTTTCAAGATCATCGACGTCGTTTTTCAAATAACGACGTTTTTTTTTTTTTTTTTTATTTCAAATGGTCTTGAACTCCGAAACTTAAAATTTATAGCTGAGAGGAAAATGATTTTCATACGTGACATAATAGAAAACAGTATATAATTATTTGGAAAAAAAACATTGATGACTGGAACCTCGAAAAAAACACGCTTTGAGAAAAACAACGCTTGCCGAATATTGACTACTGAATTACATATAAAATTCAGATTACGTATAAAATTTTTATTAAAAAAAAAAAGAGATATTTGGGGATCACAGTTAAACGAGGTCACGCACACTGCATGTGTTGTACATAGACTACGAATATTTTTTAAAATCCACACAAAAATATGTAAAATATGTGAAGTAGAGTATTTATTACTAATAATATTTAATAAAAGAAACGAATCTCTATTTCCATTTCTTTAACAATATTTCTGAGCATTTAAAAATGCTGCCCCCCCCCCCCAAAAAAAAAACAAGAACAGTCGGCAGTATACTGTGTAACAATGGTTAGAAAATAATTTCTCTGTACTTTAAAGGTGAACGTAGCAAAAAGTTTCCATGCCGTTGTTTCTGTCATTTTGGAATTTATATCGGCCGCGCTGTGTACACACGGGCATAAAAACATTATCATAAATCGGGCGCATAGAATCTACGAGAACTGCAACGTTTATTACTTTCTTATTCGGTCTATCGGAAGGAAAAATTTACGAGTTCGTTACATTTTCCGGTTGGGTTGGCTCCGTGCACGCGACTCTCGCCCATGCCCGCCCGCATAAAATAGAAAACTTCTTCTATTCCGTTCCGACCGATCTTTTTCTTTCCTTAATTATTCTGTCATTTCTGAGTGGAACTTTCGTCAAAGATGCATGGGCTCGTGATATTTTGCCAAGGGGGCAACAGGCAAGTTTTCGGGGCAAACGTGTCGAAGTTTCTTGATCTCGTCGATCGCTCGGTTGCAGCCATGGAATTTTTTACCGTGAAAACGGAGTTATCTCGTTGGGAGACGAGATTCCCGAGTTTCAAGATTTCGTAAAATTATTCGTTTCTCCGTCCGTATGGGAAGGTCTAGGGAACTTTTGGACGATGACACAATGAGCGTCTCTGAAATTTCAGCATTTTCAAAGAGGAAGAGAGAGAGAGAGAGAGAGAGAGAGAGCAGCGCGTATCCTTCCCGAGGATAAAATCATCCCGAGGGGGAAATTTATTTCCAACGGTACTGTCGCAAGTCCCGTGACGCAAGTAGAACGAAGCAAAAAGCCCCTGGACGTTCAACTTCGCTGGCTCGATCGGTCGGCGTGTTTAGCAATTTCGTCGGACAGCAACTTGCTGTAATTAGCCGTCTAGCGAAACAGAATTCTAGAACCAGCCGGATCGTCAAGTGGATCTCGCTTAGGATTACTAATTTGTCACGATGATGTATTGTGATGGCGTAATTAGAAGTTGTCGCCTCATGAATTACAACAGCGTGCGAGCAATTCTTGGCTTACCGCGCAATCCGCACACTCTTGTACATTCCTGAGAATGTGACACAATTGGGCTATTACGACCATTCATTATAGTGTAATTGTATTCAGCTTAATTTCGTGTTACGTTTTCACAGTTGGAAACAATAGTGTCCCCTGACGTTACTGCATTGTCATTACTGCGAAACGCAGCCCCCTAGGACGTACCTGTGCACCCAGAGGTCGGCTACTATATTATTAAGTGCTTTCGTCCAATGTAACTCGCTTACCTTGCACATTTTTCCCATAATATCTTGCAATATCCGTCGTCTATCTGTTGCAGGGAACAAGAAGTATTTTTTTTTTTTGTTACGTGTTCAATTGTTCGAAGATTCGTTTGTTGTATTCGTACTTGAACAGAACGCGACTAACGAAAGAAAACGTACAGCGGATCCGATTAATATTATTTGGATACTGAAATATTGAAACTTTATAATTTCGTAAAAAGAGATCGTGCAATCGTGCATAATAAAAGTTTTGTTTAAAAGCTTGACACTTCTATTTACAAAAATGTATTATTCATTTTATTATCTGAAACGTTTTTATATCACGTAACAGGGTTTTTTTCCCCTCGAAAATATTATAAACTGTCATTGTAAATGTAAGAACATTGGAAAATTTTTTTAAAGCCTCCATTTTACAACGGCACCCGAAAATTGAATGTAAGATTTTCATTTCGTCGTTTTATTGAACTTTGAACGTCAGGCCTAAGTGACGAACATTCCAAAAATCGTAACATTTTCGTGCGACATTCAAAGTTCAATAAATTGGCGAAAAAAAATTGTACACGAAATTTTTGAGAAATCGTTGTAAAGAAGAGACATCGATCTTCAAACTCATTGTAAATTCATTCATGAATAAATTTTTTACCGTGACAATACAGCATGTCCGTGTAGAAAAGTGTTTTCACCGTACGTTACGTAGTATAAAAACGTCTTATAGAACCAAATGAATGATACATTTTGAAAGTGTGAACTTTAAAATAACTATTGTACAATTTAAAATTACTATTGTGTCTTTTCTTTACAAAACTATAACAGTTTAAATATTTCAGTGTCCGAACGTCAATTGTATTAATTGTAAATTGACATACTGTCTGTATGATTCGAGGAAACTTTTATGGTCGTCGATGTATTTCTTTGAAGAAAGATTGAATTAACTTTCCAGTATTGCGTATTTCGTAATTTTTTCGAGATCCAAAAAGTCAGGAATACGCAATCATATTTATCACGAACAGTTATATTCCGACGTATATTACGAGCTTGAATTCACGATCCAGTTGTACGCTTGCTGATTCGAGCACAATCCCGGAGCTTTCATCGATCAGTCGTAAGACTCGAAACTCGTTAAGATCAAATCTAATTATCGTCTGTACGGTCTGCGTAGTTAATGCATGTCTGGAGATCGGCAAGTTTCAGCTAAGTCGACGTTTCCTGCACGGCGAGGATTATTGAAGGATTACTTTCCCTCCGCGAGGCTGTAAAACCGCACAAAATGAACGAGAAAAGGGATAATCCCTTTGTGCAATAGAAAGCGAAGGATCCCAGGGAAGAAACAATTATTGACCTGAAAAATTTCATCGATCCCTTTAACTCCGATTAACGGGTGTAATTGTTAACGAATCGTTTAGCTTCAACGATCCTTTAATTGTTCCTAGCTGCGGAGTTAGCAGTGCCAGCGTATCTGTGACGAAATTGGATCGGTAAAATTGACTCGACACGTTTGGAAGAAACGGCCGCGCGCTTTAAACTGTTTTCTAATCTTGTTTCGCTCGGACACCCGTCGAATCGAACAACGTCGCGTTTTAGTCGCAAAGTTAGATGGGAAAAAAAAACAACGTAATTCATTTATACAATGGCAACGAATTAACGATCGACACTCTTGTTAGATTAATTTCCCTTACGAAATCAAATGTCTTTTTGGATAGAAGTTTCTCAGTGACGTTACCATCACCATTGTTAGCTGTGTTGCTACCTTGATGTTCTAATAAAGGCCACAGCTGGGGTTGATCTAATTGTTGTCACACAGTAGCCACAACGGCGCGCCAACGTTCGCAAAATAACAGCGTTGTAAATCTTCTTTACGGCTCGTTTTACGAAGGTGTTGGGTCAAGTGCCTTCCGTATCGAGGGACGGGAAATTCATACGGAGGGTCGGGAAATTGCTATGGTTTCATACGAACGTAATACCAATATACCCAGCTAATAAAATCAAAACCGCTGTCAGATTGTTCTTGTACACAAAGAAATGCCAAGTGACGTTAATATGCTTCGCTTCTTTTTTCTTTTTTTATTGTTCCCACGATAATATATACTCTTTATAATATATAACAATAACATATGTAGAATTGTTCGGTTCGTTGCAAACGAGCAAATTTTCTTGACACTGTTGTTTGTTAACTATACTCCTTATGATATGTAACAATAACTTTTTGACACTGTTGTTTGTTAACTATACTCCTTATAATATATAACAATAACTTTTTGACACTGTTGTTTGTTAACTATATTCCTTATAATATATAACAATAACTTTTTGACACTGTTGTTTGTTAACTATACTCCTTATAATATATAACAATAACTTATGTAGAATTGTTCGGTTCGTTGCAAACGAGCAAATTTTTTTGACACTGTTGTTTTTTTAACAGTTTGCTCATTATACGCTTATATATTTCTTTATATGTAATTCAGTGTATAGTATTGGCAAAACACATACATACATATTAGGGGCCAAATTAATTTCGAAAAATTAGTATCGTATATCAGAATTAACATGTACGTACGTATATATACATATATCAACTAGAAATTATCTTTGAAGTATTAACTAAAAATTATTGTGAAGTCATGTACAGTTGAGGCAGGTACAGTTGAGAAATTTCATGATTAAACTGCTAGTTTTTATGCACTTATGAGAAAGATGCGAAAATGAAGAGAATATACGAAATACATGAAATATCGAAAATGCAATGTTTCTTATAGTACTATTTTGGAAATAAATTTTTTTTAAACTATATTTACAAAAATATGAAATCGCATAAAGATCAGAAATCTGAAATTATCAAAAATTATGATGATTTGCAACTTGTATGAAAAATGATTTGAAAATTGTGTTCTATTGCCAAAATTATAAAACGATGAAAATTATAATTCCATGTTCGAGGTGAACTATGATTGAAAGTTATATAAGAAACTATTCTATATAAATTTATTGAATTTCATCTATCACCTTCTATTCAACGCAATTTTGTTTTTGAAAAGGGAATATTGAAATTTGTTTTTAAAACACATCAACGTATTTAGTTTAGAAATTATATACATATTAAGCAATGAAAAATTGAATTATATACATATTAAGAATTGAAGAATTATTAACTATATGTTGCATTAAAAATAAGATTATATAAATGTGTGATACTATTCGAATTGATTTTTTCAGAATCTAGAGAAAGCTGGAGGTTAAGAATGCTTTCCTGTTGTTATCTATGTGTGTGTGTATGTGTTTGTATGAACATCGTTGTGTTCTAACAGGACATTCTACTAAGAGGATAGAATTTCACAAAGATGTGAATGCTGACATTCAAATGATAGAAAAATCTAGTGCTTGAAATATGAAAATGACAAGCCTTCAAGTCGTGTAAATCACGTTAAAGTCTTTTGTCTATTTTTAGATTATTTAATTTCAAATTATATAACTTTAGATAAGAAGTGTGTTTCTTTGTAGACTGTTGTTTACGAATTATCGATGTAATGTACACTCCTGCTGAAAAATCTTAGGACACTTTGCTTTCGATATTCAGTACTTGTCATGAATTATCATGTATACATATTTTATAATACAATATATTAATATATTAACAGAGTCTTTATTGTATAAAATATGTTTTCTACTTATTATATTGTATGTATTGTATTTATTGCGAATACGTAAGTTTAAATTATATATAATTCATATTTTTATATTGTGTAATTTATATTTATCATACTATTTTTATCATACAAATACATACAAAATTGTTCTAAGATTTTTCAGCGGTGATGTATTTTTAGAATTGCAACAATCTTACTTTGTCGTTCGTACTTACCCTTGTTCGTGTATTTATTGTCACAATATCACGTCCACTCTTAAACACGTGTATCTTCTAATTGTCCATTCCACTGCAGCTATTACATGCTGTTTTATCCGATATTGATCATCGAAATACATCGAATTCCCGCGACTTATTTCCCGGATTAGAATCAAACACGCGTGGACAGGGGAAGGGAAGAAAATAGACGAGGAGGAAGGGAAAGCTATGATATATGAATTTGAATAAAACGTGGATCGCACGTGGAAATTTTAGATGGAAATGCTAATTTTTCAGGTCCTTTATCCTTTATCCGGTTAAATTATCGCATCCCTTGTCCAAGCACGACCAACGAAAATAAAGCTCGCTAACTGTCCATTTATCTGGTCAGAGCGACCCTATTGAAATATTCATGTGAATCGAGGCTGCTTCCAACAATAAACTCGCGCGATGCGTCCCGGCAGGTAGTCTCGCCGAATGCACGGCCAATCGATTACCCTCGGGGGCAAAAGGCGTCGTCACGCCAGCGTTGGGCGACGTCCCGACAAAATACGACGGCATATTAAGGATTCCTGTCTCTGTTAGTCATTCTCGTTAGATCGCTAACTTTCACTGTTGCGTTACAAATCGTCGACTCGCACGGATTCCAAGCGAATCGAGTCTTACTTGCGTTCGTCAAAAAGACGAGAATTGATTGAAAGAAATAGAAAACCTTGAACGCTATTCTGAAGTTAAGGGGTCAGGATATTTTGAATTTTTCTTTTTTTGTTTTAAATAGTAGTTTGAAGTCTTGGAAATAAGATACAAATGGTCCTAGCCTTTGAAACGACTTATTTTGAGGTATAATAATAAATCCGCGGACGCAGAATAATTGAATTTGCATCATATGCAACTTTAAGCAGTATTATAAAGTGTGAATCGTGTGATTCAATTATTACTTTTGGCGAATCGAATATTAGGGGACTTGGATTCAATTTATTGTGAATTGTAAGAATCGTGAGCCTTCTATTTTTTTGTGAATTGTAAGAATTGTGAGCCGCGATATATAAGTAAAAAAAGTAAGTAAAGGATACATATGAAAAAATAATGTTCTGAAACTTTAAACGCGTTCTTCTCGAAACAAGTTTTTAGAAACGGTGTGCAAGATATTTCGGAATCTAACTAACCGATTACTGTGAAACTTGGTACGTATCTTTAGCGTAACATTTACTAGGGATTGACGATCAAATCACATTTCTTAATTTTTAACAATTTCGAAAAATATAAACAAAAAACGTAGAAATTTTTTAACTCGATACATCAGAAACAAATAGCTGCTATTTTCATAATTTTCACAGAAATGAAAATGTTAGATCGTCAATCCCTAGAGAATACTGTTTACTTTCAAACTTGTTTTGCCTTTTTGTTGCAACTAATCCTGTTTGGCTGGAATCATGCACGCCGATAGGCAATGTAAAAGGATGCCGTTAAAAAAGTTAAATAAGAGCCCTCTTCATTTCTCTTTTAATGTTACTTTTTATAGTTCGTAATGTGTTAAAATAAACCACGAAAGCTCATGTCAATCAAATATGTACTTTTGTTTTACTAGTCCTCCGAAGTATCCGTAATTTCTAGGCTCGTCAAACTGTCCTGCCCCCGTTAAGCGTCTTCTAACGTGCCAGGTCGTGAGAAAAGCACGCACGAGAGAACTTGGTCGCTGGATGAATTTTATTTCCGCGTGAGAAGAAGTATTTCCGCTGATTTAGTGTGCACGAAATAGCCATCATGGCGTAGGTACGTTGGTATACTCGCGCTAATGATGCGCCGCATCAGAATCGCGCTTGCTGCAACAATCGCGTTTCGCCGCTCTGATTCTGTTTGTAATCGCGCTGATTCAGAAACGGTGCCAAAATGTTTCCACGAAGACAATGGGCAAATAGCTTTGATTACATTAAGCGAACTTGCTCCCCATTAATCACGGGAAACGAGACTTGCTCGGCTTGCGAGAATTTTTCTCTCGTCTTTCCTCCCTTTCGACCACGAACGTCAACCCCGCTTAAATTTTATCGCGATTAATTTTAATAACCTCTCCTGTCCTCCTCCTCTCTGAAACTCGATACATTCTCACAAGCATGATCTTATTTCTTCTTCTTCTTCTTTTTCACGTTCATTTCCTTGGAAATATCCAACCGGTGTTCGTCGGACGAGAATTTCTTCGATTGCCTTCGTAGCTCGCGTCGAATCGATTAGGATACACGAGCGTCGGTGTTCCTTTTCCTTCGTTTATCTGAATTTGCCGGATTAAAGCGCGAATGCAGGACAACGACGGAAGATTGGATTCAGAGGAACTCCGGCAGCGAGTTCCAAGCGCGCCAAACCGATTCGCTGGCATACGATCGGTACCAACCGGCTCATCCGTGCGGGGGTTCTATCGACGCGAATTGATTCTTTATTCAGTTGTTTTCTTCGTCGCATTTCTTCGATGCGAAACGGCTGGACCGGAGAAAATTTCTCGGCGATCGTGTTCGCTTTTGTATCTCGTCATTGTTTCGCAAAGTAGCTGTTGCCTGTTAATTACTAAATTCTCGAATCCTCCGGTATCCTTATCGCGTTGAAACAAAATGAGAAACGAGTCGGTTGACGCTCGTTTAAATCAGATACCATAAGAATGAGAATTGCAGTAACTTCCAGTGACATTGAAACATTCGGATGCTATAATATTGAAACTGTTGAAATTTTGTGAAAAGGAGTTGTACAACAATAAACTTGGGCTCGTTTTGAAACTTGAAGGTTCCATTGTTATCAAAAAATCATTCGTTTCATTCTAAGATGTTGGTATAGGTTGAGCGGATGATAAAGTGAAGATACTTTTCTTTTCGACAATGCCGTAAATTGTCATAACATGGAAAATCATCGGAAAATTTTCTTCACAATTGAATTTACTAGCCTTCCTTTTCAAAACTTGCTAAATTTATCGAACTTTGAATACTAAACGAAAGTATAACGAAAATGTTACGATTTCTTGAATTTTTGTCATTTGAAGTTCAATAATACGTCGAAGAAGACTTCTACATGAAATTTTCGGTTGTCGTTTCAAAACGGAGGCTTCAGCCTTCAAATTCATTCTAGTTTCAGTCAGGAAAAAAATTGTTTACATACTGTAACGATATACATGGCATTTTTTGAGAGGAGAAACGTTTTCACTTTCTTTATACTAGTGTAAAAATATTTTAGAATAAAATGAGCTAAAGTTTCTATCGTTAATGTTATATATCATCATAATATTATAACAACGTTGAAACATTTTTTTTATGACTAAAACGACAGTAGATCGAAGGCTAAAAGCCTTTCTTTTACAATGACATCCGAAAATTTGATGCAGGACTTTTTTTCGCCACTTTGTTGAATTTTAAATTAAGGAAAATTAAGGAAAAACCGTAAATTTTCGTTGTTACATTTGTTTAGTAAATTGGCGAAAAAAGATCGTGCGATTTCTTTGTACAAAATTATAACAGTTCCAGTATTTAGTATCCGACTATTAATGGAAATCACTGCACTTTCGAAGAACTATGTATTTCGTGGTGATCGGAAATCATGAAATTGTGTATGAGTTTTCGGGACAACATCTTGAACACTTTATACTTTATACGCGTGTTTCTTCTCCGAAGAGATGATGTTGGATTTAACTTGCAGTTCCTCCAAATCCGACGGTCCTTTCCAGCTTGACTTTCTTCTAAGGCAGCTTTTAAACCAGCCGCGAGTTTTTCTTTTTCCCTTTCTTTTCTTCTTCTCTCTGTTTCCCCGCCAAAATGGAGAAATGTCTGGACGATTTCCCCGCACGTTTCTCTTATTTAACGTGGCAGAAATTTAAGGCCGAACAGGAGACAACGCTGTAGGAGAATTGCACGGTACGACAGAAAATGAGAATCGAAGGAGCCAGTTTCCAGCGTAGACGCGACTCGGTGAATATTAACGTCGGATGTTGTACGGTTTGTTTTAACTGTTCCGCGTTTTTAGGCGAGATCCGAGCGGTGGTGCTACGTGCCTCCTCGTTATGATTCCCGGTGGCGTCGAATGGCAAGGGAAAAGGATGACCCACGCAATTTCGTGGAATCTTCTCTCCCTCTTTCCTTGATCCTCTTTTTCCGTCCCCTTTGACTCGTACCTCGACGGAATTCTTAAGAAGCTCTGCTTCGCGCACTGATTCGAGAACCATGACCTTTTACGTGCCCCGTCCAAGGAGGTTTAACTCCGGAAACAAAAGCTCGATGATCTTCCCTACATTTGTCCTTGATCACAATGAACGGTATCGGCTTTTTTCCTCTCATTTCACTGTTTACTCGCTGTGCGTTACGTTGTTCGTCGAATTGGGATACACACGGTGTCCATGAAGTCTCTTAACAATTTCAAAAATTTATTACAAAAGCAAATGAAAAGACATATAAGTGGAAATTATTACAAAATGAGACTTATATATTTAAGTTTTTTACTTGCCACACTAATCTAAACCAGAGGATCACCGATGCAACTGCCACCAATGATGAGAGAATATGCTACAGCGAGCATCAAGAACAGCAAGAAATCGAGTATCTTCTTGATGTATTTGCTTCGTGCAAATAATAGTGCCCATATAGAGGTGTATTAAATTAATCAAGAGAAAAAACTTAAATATACACGTCTCGTTTTATGATAATTTACACTTATCCAGCTTTTCATTTGCCTTTGTAATGAATTTCTGAAATTGTAAAGAAACTTTGTGGACGCAACCCGATGTCATCGACGTATTTTCTGGTATTTGCTGTCTAAAGGTGCTCGGAGGAAAAGAAAGCTCCGGGCTAAGGTCCGAGCGCGTGAAACAAATAAATAGGAAGAGGAAAAACAGTAGGATTCAGCTGGACCCAGTATCTTACGACAAAGCTCTCCCCAATGGGTACGGATGATGTTTGCAACGAGCGTGGACAGTGCGAACGGCGCGTTGTTGCAGCAACTCGGAAACACAATGGTGTACCAGGGCGTAGCTAGTCTTCCAAGTACTTCTACACTGACCATGTCCCTGAGACACCGACCGAAGCTCTAAAGCTCGCTACGTTTAGCCAACCGACGATGTATACATCGCTGATGCTCGTGAAGCGAACATACGCGTCAGATAGGCTTATATCCATCGGTTCCACTGCGGTATTTGTACAGCCGTGTTTGTCATTTCCATTTCGCTGCGTCGCTTAACTATGGAATTATCTCCTCTTGACACACTTTCATCGCGTGCCTATTTCACTTATCCGACGCTGATGAAAAGATCTTTCGGCCGCTTCGGCCGATATATGCCTGGCAGTAAGTTTGCAAGCGTCTCGCCAAGGAAACTGCATTTTTCATTTATGTAGAATGCACGTTTCAAAAAGCTTCGCTTCAAATATTCGCCGCGAGAATACCAAACACGTTCTTTCACGTAGCGTTTCACTTTTCCAGTGCAAACTGTTCCTTGACCGATCCTTTCTTTCTTTTTTTTTTTTTTTTTTTTTTTTTTTTTTTTTTGTTTGCGACAGTGAAAAAGATGGAAACATAAGGCTGTACAACAAACTTGTACCTAACGGAGCCAGCTTTCGTTCGAAAAAACAGGATGTTTGAAAATTTATCAAAATACCAATTTTCTTCCCGAAACATATTCAGAGTCTATTTCCTTGGGAATGAAGCTTTAAATAAAGAAGATTTTATTCTACGTTTTTCTGACACGTTCATCGAATTCGCCAAGTTCATCGCCTGCTCTACTTTCCACGTGCTACAGAGACACCCTGTACAGGCTTTCGCGGCACGTCCACGTCCATTTGATTTTAAAGATTTATAGTTCAAATTTGAGCCGTAATCTCCGTGAAATGATAATTAAATCGATGGTCCTCTTGATATAGAAATCGTTTAACCGAAAAGATTGCATCATAATTGATTCTCGCCGGGCTTAGCCTCGATAATGAGAAACGCGGCGGGGTCGTACATGCACGCGTCGAATTACTCCATTCCCGTTTAATATAGTTGATTTATCGATTTACAGCGGAATTCTAACACGAATTTACTCTCCTATGACACACCTGCGTAGCCACTTGCATATTAATCCACTCGCTCGGACCAAACGCAAATATCTTGATCTGCATGAACGGTGAAACGGCTCTTTCGTCGAAATTCAATTTAGAAAAAAAATCGACCTTCGTCGTCTGATCTACCAATCAGTCTGAAATCTCTTCTAATTATTTTACAGTCGAGTAACACAGCCATTCACTTTCATCGAGGAAGAAGCACCACTTCACCGAGCACGATGGATTCTTCGTGAAATAGGACGCGCGCATAGGTCAGCAGGATGCACGTTCAATCGATCACGAGTTTCGATGCGTTTCGTAGTTCTTTCATCTCGGTATCCGGGAACAATGCGCTCCTTTGCTACCGATGTCGATACGTCCGTCTACGTTGAAACATGGAATTCCCCGCTGTTTTCCACACAGAGAAGAAACGTAACGAAGATAAAATCATACGCTCTCGAGGCAATCGCGTAGCATCATCGCATTTTGATGGTGAATAAACCAACCGGTTTACCAACGACGGCTTATCAGGTTTATCAGAACGATGTCATCGTTGAATAGCTTTTCGAGATAACTATGCGACGAAACTCGCGTTATCGTACTGTAAGGAAGAAGAAAAAAGAAGACCGGTCGAGTACTAATAGACCGGCTGTCATTAAGAACAGCTGACAACAGCAACGATATTCGCAAGAACGACCGTGGACGTTGGGCACAAAGTTCTTGAAGGAAACCTTTCGTTATTCCAACGTGAACTTGCGATAGCGACCAGGATGCTTTTTGTCCCGTTTTCTGCATTCTCTCTTTTTCTCTACGCGAACACGCAATCCCACGTTTTATCATCGGGCCCTTGTACCACCGTTTTCTTTTTTTTCTTTTGGTTCTTTTTGCAAAAAAAAAGCGTTTTCATTCGTTGTCCCTTTGGAAGAGCTTGCAATTTTACTACGTTATAGTCGGAGTTGTAGGTTTTCAGCCAGCTCGATCGCGCACTGGGAAATCTCCGCGCGGTATGCACGCGCACTCGCCTTCCTTCCTGTAAATATTGTACTTCCGACCGTGTAATTAGAAAGTTTTGAGGTCTGAATGCCACTTCGATTTTCGCGCGAGATCTCCGACCCACCTGCTGGCTCCCTTCGATCCTCCCTTCCGCTGATACCTACCCGATTCCAACTCGATTTGTTCGCGCCACGAAAAAAACTTACCGGCGCATTGTTCGAATCCGGTGGAGAAACCAAGGTATTCCTCGATGTGAACCATTCACCAACAACAGCCGATCCTTTCAACCACCTCGCAAAGCGTGTCAGTCGCAGCCGCAACACTCATGATGGGTTTGCATAGAAACCAGACGATTTGCCGACGTTTTTCGTCGGCTAATCGTCCCGGTAACAACTTCGCCAACATGTTTGTCGCGCGTTATGGCCGTGACACACATCACGTAACTTTCTACGGTTTTTATCGCGATGCTGCTGGGCCCGATGCGGCTGTTCACCGGCGAAAACGGCTCTAGTTTCCAGTAGCACCGGTGTCTCTGGAGGGATATTTGTTGTCTCGCGGGAGGCGATGACGAAGCTCGCCGTATCGGGACAAAACTCTCCACGTCGACGTGTAACTCTTCTCCCTCTGTTCGGAGCAATTTTCGTCCCACTCTTTTTTCCTCACTCCTCCCAGATAATATTTACTGTCCCTTGATGAATTACGCCATCTCGGAATGCTTTGAACTGTCCTGTATTTCATATCTCGCTGGAAAAAAACGCACATTCTCGTCACGTTGCATAACGCTGTATGGTTGAATAAATAAAAATTTAGGTTATGATGGCAGGAATGTTAGACCACTGATATCGCGCGCCACCAACGGCAAAGAACATTTTTAGTTGCTTTATATCCTGCCATTATGTTACGTTACAACGTGCTCTTGGCACTATCGCGATAATGGCATCATATTTGCGACGTAATTTAATTTAATTTAATTTAATTTAACTTAATTTAATTTATTTGACGAGTATAATTACTTCAAAACAATAACATGGAACAAAGACAGGTGCAGTATAACGTAGAATGTACAGCCTAAAAGTAATTGTAAAATAACAGTTTATTTGTCACGTTAATATCGGATTGGTCGCTTTGTTGAATTACACGTTGAATTCATTTTAATTCTCAATATCGTGCGTACTATAGCTCCCGAGTTACAGATGATTGAAAAAAATGTTCAACGTGTCTGTCTTGCGTATCTCAACGTGTTTGTACATACTACTGCACATCGTCGTCAAATCTTATCTAACGTTTGCAAAAAAATATCTGTCAACATGAATTAAACCTCAAATCGTTAAATTCGATTGCTGGTGCAGTTTGAAATCTATCGTTTGTTCAATTGAGCTGAATAACGCGTGCGATCAACAAGAAAGGATTCGAAATTGATTTGAATTCACTATTCAAGAAATACTCTGTATTTCTGTGCGAGTGCTGAATTCAAAGCCCAAGGCATGCACTCGCATTGTGTTGAAGAGATAAGGCAAACACATTGAACATTTTCTTCAATTATGATGCAACTGGAAAATTAAGATATGTAGGTCATACGTTCGTATGATACTTTTAACGTGCAAATTCACCAAGAATCAAAAGTTAAATTAACGATTAAACGATTAATTTCAATTATTATCTAAACTAATTATTAACTGTTAATTGTTAATAAATAAATAAAATAAGTTTACCATAACAGAAATACGATTTCTCAAGCAAATCGTGCACTTTCGAATTCCCCAGGCTAGCGAATCAGTTGTCCAAACGACGTTCAACGATATCGCTTTGCAAATAAAGATTCGTCTCATTCGTCTGCTCGTTGTTGTCGGTCGGAAAATACTTTCCCTCGTCCATGTAATCGCCTATTTCGCGACTGAAGTCAAACGAAACGAGAGAAAACGAACGTTCCCTCTCCCGCAGTGCGACACTTGCATTTACGTTTATGACGTTCACCGACTTTTCAACTCTTAGAACGACTGCGGGATTTCGCTTCCTCGAACGATTCTGCGAGAGGCTCGCGGAAAAGTGTACTATTTCCTGTTTGTCGCAACGAGAAATGAAAATGAAATTCTGTTTCAATGGGAAAGTGCAGAGCAACTTGAACAACGGCTGAGCCAACCGAGCCAAACGCGGCTAAACCTTAAATCTAAATAACCGAGAGAGCTCGAATTTAATCCAACCCGAATAAGACTCGAAGAATTCGTGCCCGCTGGCGAGTTTTTGTTTTCGCCACATACTTAAGGTAATCTTCTCAGCGTTAAATCTTCCCGGGAACGGAGGTAATACGCGGCCGCGTGTGTGATACGTGAAATCTATATATTTAAACAGTATGAATTAATTTATGAAGGCACGGAGATGGAGTGGGAAGAAAGCAGGTTACACGCGTCCGGATAGCGTTTTTAAACTGTTCCCTTTTATTTTCTACTCGTTTCGAGCTGGCTGCGTATCTTTTCCGTTCAAACTTTACTTTCCATTACGAGGTTAACAAAGTTTCACAAATTAAGCAGAAGCGAAAGGTAGTCCACTTGTTCTAGATTAATTGCATACCGATTCTCTAAATATTCATAGAGCTTTGGTATGAACGAATAAGCTTCCCTTTAAGCAAACACTTTTTAAAAGAGTCTCGAACCGAATGAAATTGCGCGCACATACTCTGAGCTCTTACGTCGATACTTTCTCGATATTTCTTTGCACTCTTTGGAATCAATGGATCGTGTACCGTGATTGTCTTTGAACGAGAGTATTAACAAAGTACTGACTTTTTTTTTTTCAATAAATCAACTCTACAGGAATACTATATTCGAATATATTATAGTAATATTCGAAGATTAATAGTATGAATATTCAGATATTAAATATTTAAATTATTATAATTTTGTAAAAAAAAAAAAAAAAAATAAATGACACAGCATTAAACCTACAATACAGCAATAATCATTTTAAACTTTGAAGAGTCCGATTTCAAAACGTATCGCTCAATTTACTGTAAAATGTCTACATTGCGTAACGGGTGGATAAGTGAAAACACTTCTCTTCTCGAAAGTGCTATAAAGTGTTAGAAACATTGAACAATCTTTTCCACGAGTAAATCTACAATAGATTTGTAGATTGAAGACTCTCCTTCGACGTCTGAAAATTTTATGTATGTTTTTTTATCCCTGCTTTATCGAATTTTGAATATTAGGCAACAACATTTTTATTGTTTATATTTCGCTTTCGTCTAATAGTTAAAGTTGACTAAACTGGCGATAAAAGAAAATCGTAAATTTTGAGATAAATTGAAAAAAAAGAACGTTATGAAAAAAATTTTTCGTGTTTACACACTGTGACAATTTATAGCATTCTCAAGAAATGTTTTCACTTTGCTATCTGTTGCATAGCGTTAAAATATTTTAGAATAAAATGAACGATATATTTTGAAAGTAGACCAAGCTTTGAAACATGACCAAGTTTATTATTGTACGATATCTTTTTATAAGATTATAACAGTTTCAATATATTAATAGGAGTTATTGTATAGTAAGCCAAAAAAGTTTCGACACACCTAGTTTTTTGACGATTTCTTTAAAACAATAATATCATTACAAACAATAATATAAATTATTATTGTTAAAAATATAAATTATTGTTAAAAACAATAATATCATTACGAAATCTTAGAAACATTTAATGTTCCCTTTGCAAGAAATCTTGGTTTCTTTTTTAACGTGAATAATTCGTATCAACGCAACGAAATGAGTGTAAAAAATGATTCTTACCAGAACGATGTTGAATGTCTAATATTCGAAACGTAAAGTCGACGTTGGAAAGTCAGACGACTCTTTTTTACATTTTGTCCCAACGAAGTTTCCTCCGATGATGTGCTGCCAGAAGATTTGCTTACATTGGTTTTGCATTATCTGCTTCGTACACCCCCGTAAAAGCGAAATGTGACGTGAAATCCTCCGATTGTCAACACAATATTCAGTCACTATTCAATAAAAACACAATACATTGCGTAATGTATCCTTCACAAGTTTCACAGTAATTCGCTTGATTTTGATTAATGATTTATGCTAGAAAGAGCGGCGAACGTTATTTCGTTGTTGATAAAATGTTGCGCCAATGGGAATGCGAATACAACTTGGTTATTATGTCAGGTGAAATTTATACTTTCTCGATAAACGGAGAGAGAATATTCCGCGTGAATCATCCGCGCGGATCGCATCGACTTTCGATTCTTGGAAGTCGTGCAACTGCTACCCCTGCCGCGAGCAGTCTTCGAACGCTGGAAACGTTTATTATATTGTGTTGCTTTCACGAAGAGATCGTTGATTGATTAAACGGATCTACTTAACGATCACCTGGGCAATTCAAATGACTTCCTTACGGAGAAGAAACGAAGGATAGTCCCATTACACGAGCCTTAGTAAGCGCGTAATCTTTGTCGAACAGCGGTTTCAGCGGTCCTAAAAGTAGCCTAGCCACGGCAAAGCCGATACCGGCTAAAGCCGGATTCGAGCTTAACCGCGTGGCTCCGCCGAGATAAAGTTTTCGTTACAGTTCGCGAGTTCACGTTAGAAGTCGATTTTTCGTCCGCGTTTTTCGGGCTAGTAGTTGGCCCCCGTACCGTTCTCTTTCTCTCGTTCTTCTCTTTCTTGCCGGCTGGCTTCGCGGCTCTCCCAACCCTCCCGCGAAAACGGCGGAGATGCAACGCGACGCAATACTGGCTTATAAGTACGCTCATGAATAATGCAGGAACGCAAACAAAAGTGGAGGGGTCGAGCCACCGTCTTGCCATATAATACTTGTGTATTTTACAAACACCGTCACCTCGACACCGCCGACGACGCTGCCGTTGTTAACCATCCCCACCCGACACCACCCCCTCGTCACGTCGTTATCGCTCTACACACGAAACGTCTACGTGCAAACGCATTCCAAGTTCGCCTCCGTGCGCACCGGCTGATTCATACTTGCGATACGCCCGATATTTAATAACGAGCACGCTTTCGATTCTGCCAGCTGTTTCGTATTCCGTTTTAACGAATCTTCTGCCACGCGAAACGGCGTGACACGATTTACGACACAACGATTCACTTGAATCACACCCGATGGTGTGTATTTAACATCGCGTACAACCGATATAATTGTCGTACTTGAATGTCCGGGTTATTGCAAGCTATTACAGTCAATTATAGATAGCTGATGTATCTTCGTTCGGTCGGGGATAATTGAATCAAATAATTAATGAATAAATATTAAAACATTTATCGTTGAGTATACGTGGCACATACTTCCGGGATTAAAATATCCCGGTCCTACGATAAACGGTTAATTTTCATCCTTTGTATTTTCATTACGTGGATAAACTCGATGAATTGGAGAATTCGAACGCGATTCGTTCTCTCACTTGAATTTGTCCTTTGTCCCTTTGCAAATGACGATATCGATTTGCAACGAAACGACGGAAACTCTAAATCGTCGAACGTCATGGAATCAAGCTAATTTGTGCACGAGTGGAATTTTTTAATATGAAGGAGAAAAATTTCAATTTTCGCCATGTTGCGTTATACAAGTTTTGGAAAGGCGACGAAAGAGACATTTGTTTGCTCACCGAGCAGTTGAAAATGTGATCTCGTAGATTTCGAAATGGTGATTTTTAACAAACTTTCGGTATTGATGACAATATTGTATGCGCTTTAATTAGAGAATTACAACACAAGAATTACGACTATTGGTAAAATTCTTTACACTTTAAAATGTAAAGAGTTCCGCTTTTGTTTTATCTTCAGTCACGAACTTTTGCAATCATCCAATATCTAGAAACAATTACTTCTATCAGTGTTCGTACAATACAATAATAAACCTGAGCTCGTTTCTAAGTCTGGAAACTTTGTTATGCAAGATGTTTCTACATTGTGTTACGTTTTTACAAAATGTTACAAATCGTCACAGTTCAGTGTCAACACATTGAAAAATTTCTCTCATGACTGAATCTGCGACGGATTTGAAAATTGAAGTCTCTTCTTTACAACGATGTCACAAAACTTACTGTACGATTTTTTTTTTTATTGCCAAGTTGTTCAACCTCAATTGTTAAAAAATGAATATGAAACAATGAAAATGTTTGAATTTCTTGAATTTTCGTTATCTAAGCTCAATATTCAAAGTTCAATAAAGTGGTAAAAAAGAAGAAATTGTACATCAGTCTCCAAATCTATCGTAGATTTAATCATGAAAAAATTGCTCACTGTTTCTACGTACTATGACAATTTGTAACATTTTCGTTTTGTAAAAAACGACGCGATGTAAAAAACATTTTATGAATTGAACGATGCATTTTGAAAGTGAAATCTTGAAGCTTTAAAATTCAGATTTCTAATTTAAATATTTCTAATTTAAATATTTCGGTTTATGTGTAAATTTAGTTAACATTTAGCTAAATGTTTAGAATACAATTAGTTGTTTCAAGTACTGATGTATCGATCGTTCATAAACGATGGCTTAATTTTCGTATCTGTCACAGGATTGAAGACGATATTGACATGTCTACGACTACTTTTTGATCATAGGCAATCTATTTACTTCCGTTCGTCTACACCTCCTGCCAGCGGGAAGCTCGATTCCGTTGAAATCAATGTCACCGTGTCGCAGAGTTTCATCACTCGTCGAGGAAAGACAGAAAATTACATTGTCGTTTTTTACTTAAATATCGTTATCTCGATCCTGATGACGCAATCAGGTTGATCACTTGGTATTTCAAGATTAAATTTTGATAACGATTTGATCGTTCCATCGCTTGCATACGACAATCTTGTTTTCGTCCGCGTTTCACGAAGAAAAATATTGAAAAAAAAAAAAAAAGGAAACGATGCATTTATCGTCAGGCAAAATTTTTCTTCGTTTAAACACGACTATAGTTAACCGCGATACGTTGTATCCACTTTAAAAATAGTATTCCCCGACATAATTTCTGTCTATTCAGTGAATAAAGAACGCGGATCAAAGGCTCGTACGTTCGAATGCGATTGAATCTTCAACGTTGCGAAAACATTTGAATGAATATATAATAATCAGCGAGCGAATTATCGAAGAAGAGACGTTTTGTTTCATCTTTCGTTGTTATCTCGTTTTTTTAATTCGTCGTGGCACCGGTGAATTTTCGAGTTGCTTCTCGGCCGGTGGTGTTTTTCTTCTCGCAGCAACGCGAAGGTTTTTTGCTTCCATTAATAAAATTCAGCTGCACAGCGTCTATTAATCATTGGGGGAAGTTGGAGGAAACTTCGAACCGAACAACAAACCAAGAGTTCCGAGTTATTGCACACGCGTCTCGCTGGACGACGGACAAACCGATTAATTCCAAGTGAACCGTTTGTCGAGTCACGATAGTTCGCGTAACACGTTTCCGTCCAAACATTCCTGCCTAAACAACTATTCCCTCTGACTAATCGCAGTGACAGAGAACTCGTGGAGCAAACGTCTCGCATGGTCGAGACTCTGGCTCGACGTTTCAGGATCAGATACGGGCCGACACGCGGGGAATTATTCCAGCTAGTGACCCGTCGGACAACAAAGATCGATCGCATAATCTGGCGGTCCGCAGGACAATCAATGCACGTCGCGTTGCATCTTGGCCGATTGTCCATGCCCGATCGAGGAAACAGGAAAAATCAGGATTACGTCGCACGACTCGTCGCTATAAATCCTTCTCTGTCAAAGGGATCGCTGCCTTCAATCCTGTCGGCTGTAAGTATCTTCTCGTTCGCGACGTTATTGCGAGATCCCCCCGCATGAAAGGAAATATTTTATCGACGGAGGAAACTAGCGTTTCGCTTTCAAACGAAAGATGAAATTGAGCGACGCGACAGTCGCGAATTCTAAAGTATGACGAATAGAGGATGTCGGCGTTGGTGATTTTCTAGTCGGCGAATTTCTGTCGCCACCATGGTTTTGGTCTGCGTGCAACTATTCGTCTGGCCATGAAAGATTCAGAATTGTGGGAACTGGATTTAACCCGTTGCGTAACGTATAGTTATACGTTATACGTTATATATATATACCAACCATATAACTACGTAACCATATAACTGGTTGCGCGGACCATAACGAGTGACCGAACCGTATACAATAATTCGTCATTTTCTCTTTTTTTTTTTTTTTTTAACTCGTCGGTATGATGTCGAGGTCAACTGAAATGAGTTGTTGTATGATTTTTTTTCACAAAGTTTAAACAGTTCAAAGTAATTCGGTAATTTTTCATCGACGGTGCATACGTTTATGTGAATTTCTTTTAATTATTTGGATGAGTTGAAACTATTCCACGAATTTTTCCTACTTATACTCTTTATACGACTGTATTCCGAATAACATTTCCTAAATTTCACGCTGCGATTTAATCTGAAAAATTATACATATTTGACTCTGTAAAAATTTACTGTGTATTTTATGTTCTCCAAAAGAAAAAAAAAGTTTCTCCCCGACAGCATTTTCCGTTTATTTTTAAATTTACTTGCTCTTTCTCATACATTCTCTGTCATGCTTCTTCCGGCTGAGTATACCCAACGTCGCAAGTTTAATTTCCAAGTAAATTTCCATGGCTTGCTGGCATTCCGGCTGCTTTCGAAAAAAAGTTGAAAGAAACTTTGGAACGCGCCATTATGCATAGTTTCTCGTTTGACTGCGACCACGCTGTCGCATGACGTCTACAGTAGCAGTAACAATAAAATCCGTGTCATACCGAGATTTAGTTCGCTCGACTAAACGTTGCTTGATTCCAAAACACTTTGCACAGTGTCGAAGATCGTGCACTTTATCAACGAAACGAAACAGCAAAGGATGCAGGCTTCAATCGTGACTCGACGTGATCTGAACGAAGAACTAAGTTCATTTCGTGGGAAACGAAGAAATAATGACAACCGCAACGCGATCGTCGACGCCTTAACAATGAAGAGCTCCTGTTTGCGCAGATAACGGAGAACTATCACCCTGTGGGCGGCGCTTAAAAACTTGTAACGAGATAAAAAAAAAAAAAAAAGCGAGCGTAAAGTTGGATGATAAGTATTCCGATTAATAAAAGTTCTTCGCAAATTTCAGTCGTCTCATCAAAGTTAGCTCTGAGGAGAAAGAAAGAGAGAGAGATAGAGATAGAGGGAGAGACAGGAAGAAAGGATACGATGGAAAGAAACTTGAGCGCATATTCCGGCGTCTCTCTTCTGACGAAGAAGGATCGCTTTTTTCGAAATGGAGACAAAGGTGATTTAGAAGGATGGGTCTACAGCGACGAACTAATTAGTTACCCAAGAAGAGAAATGATGGAGGGAAGATCTCGACGAGGGGCCACTGAATCTACATACTTCATCGCCATACTTTCATCGACTATACAGGGTGTCCATAAAGCCTCTTTACAATTTCAAAAATTTATTACAAGGGCAACCGAAAAGACAGATAAGTGGAAATTATTACAAAATGAGACGTGTATTTAAGTTTTCTCTGCTTCGTTAGTTGCACGAAGCACATTCGCGGTAGCATACTCTCGTTAATGGTGGCAATGGCATCAGTGATCTGCTTTAAATTTCGATACACGATATCTTTAACATAACTGTGGGTGTCCATAAAGTCTCTTTACAATTTCAAGAATTTGTTACCAGGGCAATTGATAAGATAGCTTCGTCAGATTTGTTCCTTGTACTCAGTGGTTATCAAAGTTTTCATCACACTGCATTCAGGTGCTCTGTTGACAAATAAAATATTGTTAAATGAACCTTTTACAAAATAGCTACATCTCAAGAAAAGGCACAGTGTCTATCATGGTTTATTGAAACCAAATCAGATCTGCAGACTCAGCGAAATTTCAGAACTAATTGTAGAAGAGATCCACCGTCCATCAATTCGTGCATGACACAAGAAATTTATGGAGACAGGGACAGTGTTTGATAAAGAGAGAAGTATACAACCAAGAACATCTGAGGAAAGCATCGATCGTGTAAGAAATCGAGTACCGTCTTGATGTGCTTCGTGCAACTATAGAGTGCCCATATAGAGGTATATTAAATGAGGCAGAAGAAAACTTAAACATATAAGTCTCACTTTGTAATAATTTCCACTTATCTGTCTTTTCATTTGCCATTGTGATAAATTTTTGAAATTGTACAGAGACTTTACGGACACGCCGTATATAACCAATATATCGTGCCAGTTTAGATTGGAGCATTAATATAAGAATGTTGTTTCGAGACAATATTTGCAATTTTTCCGAATGGCAGAAAAGAACTTAAATATATAAATCTCATTTTGTAATAATTTTCACTTGTCTGTCTTTTCATTTGCTATTGTGATAAATTTTTGAAATTGTAAAGAGACTTTACGGACACGCCGTATATAACCAATATATCGTGCCGGTTTAGATTGGAGCATTAATATAAGAATGTTGTTTCGAGACAGTACTTGCAATTTTTCCGAATGGCAAAAAAAAAAAACTTAAATATATAAATCTCATTTTGTAACAATTTTCACTTGTCTGTCTTTTCATTTGCCATTGTGATAAATTTTTGAAATTGTAAAGAGACTTTACGGACACGCCGTATATAACCAATATATCGTGCCGGTTTAGATTGGAGCATTAATATAAGAATGTTGTTTCAAGACAGTACTTGCAATTTTTCCGAATGGCAGAAAAGAACTTAAATATATAAGTCTCATTTTGTAACAATTTTCACTTGTCTGTCTTTTCATTTGCCATTGTGATAAATTTTTGAAATTGTTAAGAGACTTTATGGACACCCTGTATCTCAACTTGGAGGACCGAGTATTACTCGGACTGCTGTTGCAACTTGTCGATGAAAAGGAATATTCTGTAGCGGCGCGTGTGCACGCGAGGAAGAGTGGGAAGAAGGGAGGCTTGCGAGCCGATTGAATCGGGCAGCGGAAGCACGGGATGAAGAAGATGATACGTGGAAACCGCCGCGCCGTGCACGATCGTATCCTTCCCCCGGATCTTCTCGAGCTACCGGCTACCGAGCGTTGTATATTCCAATTCGATAGACACGTTCCCCCAATGTCTGATAGGAAAATGGCCGGCTCTATCGGCAGCCCAGTTTCGGATTACCCGCTCGCCGGGATAACGACGGCTGGGAACCGGTTACCGCGAATACCAGGCAAGAATTTCCAATGGATATATATCTCTCTCTCCGATACTCGTCCTCCAAGATATCGATCGACGAAGAAACGAAAGCAACGACAAGCAGGAAAAGAAATTCGAGTGCCGTGTAAACGATTTACGAACGAACCGAATGAAGTGCCATCGAACGATACCGATCGCAATAAAAACTATCGAAATCACGTCAACGTTAACGAGCTTTGTGATTCGTCAAAGTCCTGGTCTATCTCGTTTCTTTTGGTAAATCGCGGTCGCACGGATCCCCTCCGTAAATATTTGTAGAGGTACAGATTACCCTGCTCGAAAGAGTTGAAAATCATTTCGTCGCATTGCACCAGCACGTACGCCACGTTAAAAAAAAAAAAAAAAAAAGAAAGAAAGAAAGAAACGTTTCTTCTCAGAATTTCGTATGATTTTTGTCCAATGAGCGCGACGTGTCGTGCTCGTCAAGCGCGAACGTTTCCTCTCCGAAAGCAGTGAATCCGTCTGTGCGATAAACGCTCGCGAACAGTGTAAAAAAGAATCGACTGTTCCGGGCAATGTTTGAGTAAAATATCTTGACGCTTCCGCGCGTGTGTGTTCAACGAATTCGCAGCGCGTGGCTCGCAGCGTAGCGGAAGCGTGTACCACTGTCCACTGTGGTTACGCTGTGTTTTTTCTTCTCAATGAATTTCAATGAAAAGCTGCACACCAGGCAAGCACTCGACGTGACGCGACGTTCCAAGCTTCGCAGTTTCCGGCTGACCGCAAGAGTCGACCATCAGCGTGCGTTTTGCGGTCGCTGTAAATTTGTCACTCGTTTTCTAACGACCGCAAACGAGTATCATTGGGAAGCATACGATGTCGTGCCCCGCTTCCCTCCTTTCCCCTCCTTCTGCCGTGGCACTTCAAGCTGGTATTATCTACCAAATTAAGGGGTATTCTGGTAATCAATAAAAAAATCGACTTTTCGGGGATTTTTTTCTAAGGAAGCCACGATACATTTTGATACGCAGTTTTCGCGCACAGATTCATTCATATTTGAAGAGTATTTGCAATTTTTTTTTTTTTAATAAAATTAATGAAAGTTGTGGAAATTGTATAGCTTTAGGTAAAGCATGTTTTTAAAAAAGGGGTTCGAATGACGTGATTCCGGTCCACCTAGTTATTTGAAACTAAAAAACCAAAATGCATCTTAATTAGTATAAATATGGCTATCGCGTGAACTACGGAAACGGCGAAATTTTGAAAATTAAAAAAAACGGCAGTATTTTGAAGTTAAACTATCGATTTTCCTTGTCCTTTTTGTCCTTTGGGTGGTAAAAAGAGTAGGAAAAAAAATATCAGATTTTAAAATCCGTGGTTCATTCGGTGACGATCTCCTCCAAATTTCAAGTCAGTCGGTCAACTGAAACGTGAAAATATCCTGTTAGCCAGTTTAAAAAATATGGATTTGATAAAAAATATGGATTTGAGCTGTACAAAAATATTCACACTTACAATCACTGGAGCAGTACAAAAAATTAGATATTGTAAAATAATAATATAATAAATAATAATATTATAAAATAAAATATTTTTTTAGAGAAACGCTATTTTTTGAAGTTTTTGTTACCCGTTGTACAAAAATATTCATACTTACGTTGCGAGCAGTACACCGTTTCCTTTAAACATCTGTGACTTTGCTAATTTTACGAATTCGAACAAATCTTTTTACACAGACATTTTCGAAACTATATACTTTGAGAAAATGTAAAAGAAAAAATTGATTTTTTTAAACCGGATTACCAGAATATCCCCTTAAAACACGCCAGCAATTCATGCGTTCATTCCTCGCATTTGTCTTCTATTCTGTGGCACAATGTTACGGAAAACATCGACATCAGCAAAAGCAACGAAAGAAAATTCTACTCTCGTAGATGAGATTTTATCTGTTAAATTTTTGTTAATCTTCTGGAAAAAAATTTACAACTGCAAAATTTCATGAAATACGCTTGTAACAATCTTCGGAATTAAACAACCACGTTAACAACCAGGGCTACTTGGAAACGCGTTGTATTGTTATTATATAAATCCTCGAACTCGCCGTGCGACTATTATCGGCCGACTGGCACGTGATGAAACATGGGACAACACTTGTTCGCGTATGGCAAACAAACAAATATTATTTCGAAATTTTTATTTACTGCATGCGCGATCGAGCGGTGAATTTATGCGTTACTCGCGTGAATAATACTTAGCACTCGGATATTTCCACGTTCCGATATTTATCGATGTAAATATAGAGGTATCTCGAATGTGGCGCGAGTCCTTGAATGCATTTTGACAGTGACACACAGCCTTTCCATTTGTTTGCACGTAGAGTGTGCGTTTCTTCGAGAACACTTCGCTCTAACCTTTTTCAGGAGCAATTTCCTTCACCGACCGCCAACAGACAGAATAGGGTGCAATTTCGTATAAGTTACTGAGATTGCAGATACGAACGACGTTTTCATTCATAACTATGAACTCTTGATAACAGACAGATGTAGCTCAAGAACAAACAAAGCGTTGATCCGCTTACAGAACATGTATCAAGCTCTCCCTCGAAAGGACGAACGATCGTACGATATGCTTTTCACGAATGCGCAAGCCACCCTTTCGCAACATTTCAAAGTGAGAAAGGAAACGGGGGAGACGTGTACGAGAAATGTACAAGGGCAGAAAAAACGTCGAATGGCTCTCTCAAGGACTAGATTTATCAATCACCCCTTCAGTGAATTCATCGCATAAAATTCACGAGACTGGAATAATATGATGATCAAAAAACACTTTCCAAATCCCTTTTAAATTATTTATCGATTTCGAATTAATCATAAATTTTACAACTCGTAGCAATACGTAGCAAATAACGGGGGAAATTAAATTAAATTTCGTTTGATTTTAAATATCATTTATTTGAAATGTTTCTCGCTCGACTTTCATTTGTCAAACACGACGTATTGTTCTCGGGTCTAATTAAAGAAATAATTCCGTCCCGTAAATGCGTACGTTATTTTATATCATTATCCTGTTTGACATATTTACACGTCGCAGTGTTTATAAGTATTTTTCAAGAGAAATTGCGTCACTGTCATTCGATTATAAAGAGAAAATTAAATGCGTATACGATTGTAATATGATATGGTATAAGTGATACGTATACGATATAATATGATATGACATCAGTTATGTCTATCATGTCTGACTGTTTAGCTGTTGTTTCCTCGCGACGTAATTTAAAAAAAAGATTTATATTAAGATACGAGCTTGACAAGAGCGACAGAAAGAACTGCGATATTTTTACGCTGTTCACAATGTTTTTACGCTTCTTTTTTTCCATTACTATGCTAGCTGAGTTACTTATTGAGTGTCAGGCAACCTTTTCCACTGATATCGTGCCTGCTACAAAAACGAGGTTGCTTGAGTTTCATTTCCACGGTATTACCGCCAGAAGTACGTTCGTGTACAGATTGCTGGCAGACCTGCGCAACCCGAAGCCACTTTGTATCAATTCATTCGACGAAATATTAAATTTCATATTCGCAAGAGATGCACTGGCATCGATACACTGGCTGCCTGCTGTGAAATCGTGCTCTTTTCTTGATTATGTGTGAGCACGTTTGCAACCAATACGTTATATGATGCTCATGAAAGTATTCGAACATTTGTAGAAACTCTTTATTAATTTATCATTTATTTTATATATATTTTATATTTGATATAAATATTTTATATGTTATATATATATATATTACATATAAATTAAAAATTAAAATTAAATTAAATTAAAATAAAATAAAATTAACATTATAAAATAAATATATAAAAATTATAAATATATAAATATATTTAATAATAAATATATTAAAAAATATATAATATATTGAATATAATATTTGATATATATTATTATAATATATTAATAAATATATTTATATAATTATATAAATTTTATTAAAATAAAAATAAATTTAAATAAAATTTATATATATATAAATATACATAATATTTATATGTTATATATATATATTACATTTTATTATATATTTTATAAATAGAAAGCATTAACGCTGCAACGAGAATTATCTTGATCATATTGGTAAAAATAAATTGAAACATTCACAATATGAGATCATGTTACACGCTTAAAATGATTACTCACGTTGTACGCTAATTTTCTGCTGAACTTATAAAATATAATGAAACAGATATTAGATACACACTTATCAGATATAATTATACATGATATATCTTATAAATGTAATTTATTATAATTATTTATTATATTCATGGTAAATATCTTATAACTGTATTCATTTTCAGATTGGTTTCAAATTTTATCAATATAATTGTCTCACAATCAGTCGTCGAAATATTAAAATGTACAAAACATATATAATATATACCTGCATGAAAGTTCTTGATGTTCGAATACTTCTGTTAGTGACTGTATTGTAAGAATTGACATATATTCTAACTCTGCCATAAAGTTATAGTCCTGTTATTGGGGCAATTCTTCCCACGTGTGCGCCATCAAGGGTGCAGTAGCACTCTAGAAATAACTCTCGCGATAGAATTGCGCTTGGAATCATCAACTATCGGGATTTATACCGTCGTCGAGCGTCGCGTGAACACTTTATTTTTCCAATAAGTATTTCCAACAGTGTGTACCTACATATTGATATTATTATAAATGCATAACTGATAATAATCCTCGAACCCTCAAATTCAGCTTCACCATCAGTATAGTAAATAATATAATTGGTAAAATAAGTTAATTTCACTATTTTAACACTAGAACTACCGACGACCAATGTACAATATCTGTGACAAAGAAATTAAAATGCAAGATACAAGAAGAAATTAATAATACGATAAAGAACACAAACTCCTGTTAATATATTTTATTAAAAGTCATTCGAGTATCTAAAAATACTGTTACAAATGTATAAAATTTTCATAGAAAATTATAAATTGGTCATTTTGACCATTCTGGTAGTTTTAGTGTTAAACTTTTTGTAAGAATTCCTCGAGCGAAAGTGAAAATATTACCAGCTTGTGAAGGAAAAATTTTCATATGCAAAATGAACAGAGAAAGAGAGAGAAGCGTCAAATTTGTAATCTTTGTTTCCTGTGCTCTTCAATAAACTCCTTAGAATTCGAGATAAATAAAATGTGTTTCACTTGTTTCTCTATAACGGTAACACCGTACACTTCGCGTGTATTCATCGTATAAATTCGCAGTCGACCGATCGAGTGTTCAGTGATTCTACAAATGCATTATTTCAAACGGCTGTGAAAAATTAACGAGCGATCAAGTTTAATGAGTCCCGGATGCACGATATCGCAGAATCCTTTTGCAGTAAAGACGGTGCAAATAGAGAAACAGAATGAAAATACGATAACGACTCGAACAAATTAAACGTTCTCTGTAATGATGCTTAATATTTTCCACCGGTGCCGCGATACTACACTGAAAACCGGAAAATACACACGACCAATGGAAAAGTTCGTTTATTTGACGTTTAATGTCATTCGTTTCGTATATTCCAAACACAGTACTCGCTGTTTTCGTTTATGAAAAGAAGATGTCGACCAAAAGGGACAGGTAGCACGTGCAAACTTTTACAGTTTTAAAAAAGAAAAATAATTGTTGAATTTAAAGGCTCGTTCAAATTCAATTTAAACGTATGATAATAAAATTGGTTAACGCTTAATTAGTTATTGAACGTCACGCGACCGTAACGATATATAGAGATATCGTACGTAAATCACTTAATTTGCAATTAAATTTTGTTTTATTACAGAGATATTTCATTATAAATTAAATATCCAAGGTTTTTGGTAATTTGGTAAAATACTACAGTCGTCTATAATGCCAACGATACTATTCGAGAATTAATTAATACTTAAACATACACTGTTTATGCATACACAATACTTATGCATATGATTTATGAATCTTAAGAATATGACACTTTAAGAAAAACTCAGTGTCAGTTTCTTTTGTGAATTATGTATTAAAATTTTATTTAGTAAAATTTTCAAATAATGTTACAATAGTGTAAAACTTACAAAAACTCTAACAAGTACTGACGAATGATTGATGATGATGATAAATTTTATCGATGACATACATTTGAATAATAAATTTATTAAATTATTTTGCATATGTGAATGTTTTTTTTTTTTTGTAATTTGTTATCAAAGCTATTATAAGTACATAGTGGAATTTTACAAAACTTAAACGTATTGTGCAAGATTTTTCTTTCGAACTATACAAAACACTTTTGTTTTCCAATATATTCATCTTTATACATCTTTATATTCTGCGTTTTCTTTTATATTTAAAAACTTTTATGATTTTTATGACTTATCAAAAATAACATTGACGACTTGGTCCAATTCCTTTACTCGTGGCTTCCTTCTCCATTTGGCACTCGTCTTTAATTCAGGGACGACCTCGTGCAAAAATAATTTATAGTGCAGCTTCCTTGGACATTTAACTTTTTGCAAACGCAAAAGAGACTACAATTTATTAAATTATCAGCTAGTAGGAGATAATTTCAGATACACTCGTTCGATTCACTTCGATAACATTACAGACAGCAGAAATGCATCACTTAGAATAATTAACGCGCTTCTGCTGTTAAAATCGCAAGACAAACAAAATCGTGGATAGAATTCGCGACACAAGACACAAACGAAGAATCGCAGATCGTGCTTAAAGTTGTTTTTAGTTTCCTTGGGAAACGCGAGGCCGATGAGGCGGAGAAATTTGGAACAGCAGGCTGGCTGGACAGCCGGTATATTAAAATCGCATACATATCCTCCCTTTTGCCAGAAGTAATTCGCGAAGCGGATTCGAAAGTTGGAGGTATCCTGGCTTACAGGCTCGCCCCATAAAAGTTCTCGGCGCGGTCCGCCCTCGAACTCGCTTTAGTGTTGCCTTCAACGGCACGTTCGTCCTGGCTGGTTGAATTTCGCTGAACGACTTTTCTCGTTCTCCGCCGGAGAATCTGGTCGTGTTTCTCTGTGTTTTTTCAAGCCTGTCGATACCTAAGCCCCTCTATCGGGGAACTTGTCGTCAAACGGAACGCGAAACGTTCACACGTGAACGATTTCTCTACGAACGCTGTTGCTAGCCACTTATAAAAACCGCGTTAACTACTTATAAAAACCAGTTCAAATTGCTTGACCCCCTTTTAACCCTGCCTTCCGATCCTTGTTTGCCGCCTCAATGCCCCAGCAATTCGCTCGCTCCTACCCCGTGAAATATTTCCTAGATTGAGAGACTTGTCCGGTATGTCGACCATTTGCCATAGCGCACGATTTCGACTTCGAACGCGATTAAAAAGGGAAATTCGTCGTTGTGGTGGATGTGGAAACCTCCGGGTCGTGCCTCAATTTCCTCACGACTGTGAGGAAAAAGTATTGAGTGGCCAGAGAAATTCTTGTCGTTTTTTTTCATAAATTTATTCATCGATATGTGAACCATCGCGATTCGATGACTTGTAAGTATCATTTTTGTAAAAATCTGTTATTTTGCCGCTTCTTCTTCAAGAGTGAAGTCTTTTCTGTTGGTTAAAGGTTAGACATGATCTCTCATTCAAGTTCAATTATCTTGTCTATTATCTTGAATAAAATTTTCTTCCTGTTTATCGCAATAGATGTTAGCGACAGTTTTTCCCATGTTTAAAAACTCGTTCCGGAAAAATCCCTAGAATTGTGACCAATAAAAATTGACAAGAACTGTTTTGAATACCCATTGAACAGAAATAAAAGAAATATTGTTCGTGAACGAAATAATACTACGAAATAATCTTACGGCGACGAGAATACAAATGGCGTCACTTGCGAACTTCCTGCTGGAACTTTCTTCCCTTAAGTAGAAAAATTTCAAACAAATTCGCGCCACTCGATCGTGCCTTATCACGTCTGCAGCAAGATGGTTCTCAGTTCTCGGGAGATAGAAGCGTGCGTTTAAACTGCAGCATCCTCAGGAGAGTGGAAACGTCTGCACGTAGCAGACTGTGATACCACGCTTCCTAACTTTCCTGTTCAGTTTGATAATGCATTCCGATCTACCATTAATTCAGTTATTTTCCCTTGGCAAACTGGCGAAGAACTATTCGAGAACTATTCGCATCCACGACGGTTCGTACGCTGTAAGACAATAAGTAAGGTAACAACCGCGATTTAAACGTTATGCCAATATTGAAAAATAGGCCGATCCCAGCCGATCAACAAAGAAAGACGCCCGGTGTTTGCATCGCGTACTTTTCGCCGTTGAAATGATACGTCGAACTGTTTACGATTGGTCAACATCGATTCCGCTGTCGATACTACTCAAAGCTCGAGTCAGCCGGAGCATTAGCGTGAATCGATCTTCGTGACCAGCGCGTTATCAGCTGCCTAACAAGGATTAGGAGCAAGTGTCACAAGCAGCGTTGAAATCCAATAGATACTTAATACCATCATGTGCCCGCAATTCTCAGACAGACTTGTTTTATGTGCCAAGCGTTTCAAACGAACTGATCAGATTCTCGTGCTTTCTTCTATTTTCATTATAAGTGACAACACTCTTGGCGAAAATATTAAAATGTTTATTTTGAATGTAGCATAAGTCACTTTGTTTTTAAATCGAGATATTTCGTTTCTAAATCTCAGAGATGTTAAAGTTATACTTTCAATTGAAAAATTGATGCTAACCTTCGAGAAGATTCGCTTGTATTTGCTATCTCCGGGTATTTTTATACTTTTCACAGTATAAATAATCTCGCACAGACGTCAACGAATCGTCATTTTTTCATTATTGTAAAATGGCTTATACCACTTTCAGCTATCACTATTTTTGCCACAATTCCCATTTTTTCCGATATCCGATAGACTCTTTTATATACGATTTTTTTAATATAAATATATTACTTTGTTCAAATGAAATAAAAACTATAATAAAGCAATTAATTTAATCGTCAATTTTTATTTTAGTCACCTACGAAGTTATCTCCATTGCTTAAAATACAGTTGTGTGCTTTATTCAAACATATTTTGAAACTCAATTTCTTGGATTGTATTTAAGTCCTTCAGTTCATATTCTAATTCTACTCGATCTAATTTTATTTCATCGATTCAAAGTCACGTCATTGTAAAGCGATAAGAAGAAATCACACAGTGGTTGCGAGATGAGATTTATTGAATTTTTAAAAGTCTTGATGCTCTGAATTGTCTTCTATCGACATACAATCATTTTCTTCGACAAATTATCTTCCAAAGACTTTTTATAATATTTCAATTATTTTAGAACGGTTAATTTTGTTTTTGATAGAAAATTTAATGCACGCTTTTTGCTCAATAAGTTTAATATACACAAATTTCATGAAATAAAATAAATTGATGTAAATATTCGTGGTGTTTTTAAAATCCGGAATTTTTTTAAACAGAATAATAATGTTCGGAGAAGGGACAGATCATTTTAAACAAATCATGCGACAAGTTCTTAAGAACTTTTTAATGAAAATTTATACAGAAAAGCTTGTAATCCACAGATTTAACAATAAGTATCGACAACAATACGAATATTTCAAAAAAATTATATGAGTAGTTTATATGTACAAGGCTTATACATTCAGAACATATGTAAAACAAGAAGTACACTAAAATAAAATTTATATAAACATATACCCGATATAACTTTGTTCTGAAACTACAGCTTACTATATGTTGCAACATGTTTTCGAAATTGCATATTAGATTATTATTTTTCTTCATGGTTTTATTTAACTTTTGCGTTTTAGTTCAGTATTATGAATGTATTATAATGTATTTTAGTCAGTATTATGAATGTATTCATACTATACAAGCTGCTATGTCCAGCGAAACGAGATTATTTTGAATTTTTAACATTTTCCTGTTCAATCTCCGGACTTGAATCCTCCGCACTATTATTTACAGGGACTTTTAAAGGATATTATTTACAGGTTTGGACATTATCTGAATAAAATATATGAAAAATGATTGTTCAAATGATGTATTATCTTCTTTGAATCAATGTTATTTTGAAATAATTTTGCGTGAGTTATTCGAGCAAACAAATGATTCGTCTTCGAATTATTTTATCATTTGGCTGACAAATAAAATAATTTCTAATTTTATATTGTATTTTGTTTCTATAAGTAATTTCTAATTTTATTTCGTACCGTGATAGGGTTATCATTTCAATGAACTAGATCAAATAAAATGTCATTTGAAAGTGACTTGATTTGGACACAAAATAAAGTTAATTTTAAAATGAGGATAATAAATTAGTAGAAATGACTTATTATATAAAATTGTTATTTTATTTTTTTTATTTGAAATAAAATTCGCTCAATATTGGTCTGTAATTTGTAAAACGTCAGTTCATATCGTTGAAACACTATAACTGTATAGAAGTGTAATTTTTCTAAAAATACGTAAGCAAATATTATACAATACAAAATAAGCTGTAACTTAAAAATGAAATTATCTTATTGTAGTGCTAAATCAGTCATAGTTTTGTATGTCGTGCTTTCCACATGTTCTGAATGACCGTATATAAGATTCTTCAAGAGATTTAGAATCTTAATAAAACTGATAGTAATGCAAAGATAATTACCGCACGAATATTCCACAAATTTTAATGGTATTGAAAGCTCAGTGTTTCCTCAAAAACGTACGCATATTTTTCAGCCATGTCTATGTTTATCTAGTATTCTCGTATTTCACGAGGAGCTTAATCATGCTTTATCCATAGTCGAATTTCGATCGCTTCACTCATACGGGATTAACAGCTTAGAGACATCCTCTTACATTTTCGAATGCGGTTCGAACACGTCAATCTATACAAGCATCACGATTTTTAAGTCAGACTTTATCGCCCAACCAGCTACATGTCACATCGTTATTTATCTGCACACTGGCGATCGCTATTGAATCGATTGCGTTCAAAGCAATTGTTTCGGAGAACGTTGATGGAAATGCTACTTGTTCGTGCCAAGGTTTAAAGGCTTTTATTATGTTTTTATAAAAGAAATGTAAAAATGCTGTCAATAGCGATTCGTGAAAAGATTTATTGGAAAGATTGATGTACTTTTACAGCGCTAGGTTAAAGAGCAACTGAAAAGTACGGAGTAAAATAGTTTTTAATTATTAAAAATCACTTATAATGATTCCCAAGGTTGTCCACAAACTTGGAGTTGGATCGAACTGAATAACGAATTTTTTACAATTCTCTTTAATCGATGATATTATGTAATTTTCTCATTGATTCTATAAAAGATAATAACATTATAGCGTGCTGTGACATTAAAAATGTTTATGTATATGGAATACACAATGTCGAGACATTAAGGTTCTTATTATGCAAAAATGTTTACACATTGCACCATCATCACATCCTTTATGCTCTTCTTAACCGTGTCTGTTTCTAATTGCACAAACAACGCGATGAAACAAAAATATGTGTTCACATACATTGTTTGCGAAGCTATAAACTGCTAAACGCTGTAACGACGCTGTTTAACGTCCAATTACCATACATTATCTTAGTATGCGCCCTACGTTCAGTCGTGTCTCACGTACAAAGGGGATGAAATTATTATTGAAGTCCTACTTCGCCGCGCATTCTAAGAGATGAACCGATATCATCGAGCACATTTGGAACAGCAACCCATTTTAACTGCTAATTTTCCGGAGCAAAGTAGGCTGATGTTGAAACCTAGCATTTCAAGGTCGATGCAGGATTTGTATTTAATTTTACTATTAATATCAGTGCGTGTTTAGTCAAGCACTTGATTGATCAAAGAACTTATTAAGTAGCTGTCAGGAATTGAAATTGTCTTTCCTTTTATTATTTATTGATAGATTACAGATTTTTATGCATTTGTGGAAAATTGGAAGTTGCAAAAATGCGCACGATGCATATAATATATATAATATAATAGTCCATATAATATAGACTGTGAAAAAAGATATAATATAATGTAATATATACTATATAACATGATATATAACATGGAAAAAATATCCAAAGTAGAGTATTTGTCATAATTTATATTGAATCTACAATTTAATAATAACTTTATAACAATTTATCTTGAATCTATAATTTAATAATTTCTATTTATTAGGTTCCATTTCTTTGGTCATGTTGGTAAAAATTTTAAAATGCATAAAAAAATCTACAACTTAGTTATCAAAATCTCATTTGTGACGAGCAAACTGGAAATTTTTGGAATTTTGTAATTTATAAGTTTTGTAATTATTTAATTGTATTGAAAATTTATAATAGTGTCAGCATGTTTGTGTGTATCTTTCTTGTATGACAATTTATTTCATTTCAGTTATTTTTCCAAAAGTTCGTTTTTTTCAATAATTTTTATTGAAAGATGATTAAACATCTTTATGCTGCAGTGTATTCTAATTTCAAATGCTGAAGAAGCATACATTTTATTATCACCAGTAAATATTGTGCTTCTTCAATATTCACTTTTTTTTTATTAAAGAAACTGCACAATAGTTATCGAAAAAGCAATAGACTAATAAGATATTTTTATTTTCGATATACTATTTAAAATTAATATATTAATCGGTAATTATTTCTTTCGTCCTCGCGGATTTCAATAGTCCTAAAATATATTGTCGAACTCATCATTCTTTTTTATTATACATGTTAGTTTCTGAGATATTCGCAAAAATATTTTTGACACTCTATATCATATCTTCTTTAGTATATTTATACAGTAAATTGCTATTTGTAAAGAATCACAGATAAGATATTTAAAAAAAATAATAATAATAATATCAATCAAAACAAATCAAATTTCAAAGTCAAAGCAAGAAATTTCGAAAATAATGATGTAGATTGTTTAATACAGTCTATTCCAAACAATACAATATGTAATATTGAAAATATTTTTGCATGTATCTACCGGAAATTTGAAATAATTCATAAAAATAAATTATTCCTAATGAATAATTTGTCTGTGGAATCTGAGAAAGAAAGTATGTATTTAACAACATATTATCAAAGTCATTGAAATCAATAAGGAGACAAAAATTTTTAAAAGTGTGTGATCTTGTTGAATATCTCATTACAAATCCAAAAAATATCGAAATTATTCAAGTTTGCCATTTAAAAAGTGTAAATTATATTTCTGTGAATATCTCGGAGATTAACAATAAAAATAACAAATGGTAACTATTTATAGGGAAAAGTTGTTCAGAAGAATGATTGATAACATGTTCCAAGATCACTGAAATCTATGAAAACGACCTTAAAGTAAATAATTATCCATGAATCTTACGTTTCTTTATAAAATTTGTTGCATTTTGTTTCTCATACTACCTGTGTGATGACACGAAAAAAATTAATTATATAAAAGACAAAAAAGTTACAAAAAGAAGATTTCTAATTTCTATTATCACATTTTGTTTTTTAAGATAAATATGTAGAGTATAGTTAGAGTATAAAACATAAGATAAATACTTTAACAAATAGAATATCAGCACCACCATTGATTTTTCTTAGTATTCCCCGTTTTATCCCACATTTTTTTGGCTAATGTAAAAATTACTTAATTTCATAATTTTGTATGAAAGATTTGCATTTATTAATTTAATCTATGACACACTCGCACATCATGCACATTATACAAAATTTCCCTTTTCACTCTCATTAATCAACTTTCACATCAATAATTGTCGCTATAAATCTTACAGGGCAAACACTTATGTCAATTTTTAGTTTAGATATGGAATAATTAGGGAATTTAGTTGGGGAATATCAAAACGTGGCTGTTTTTTTTTTATGTTTACCAATTACTTATATGACGTTCGTCAAGCAAAATTACCATAAATTAATTAATATAAATGAACGAAACAACGTCATAAATGTGAAAGTTAATTAAAACAACGTACATCCACAGACTCATATTCCAAATGTGACTTCATCTATTTAATTAAACTTATATCCATTGTGTCCACGGAATATTCACATAAGATACTTTAATTTATCTTGATCGGTACGTGAAACGAATGAAAGTTTTTTTAATGTGCAACGATATGACAGTCGAAAAAATTGTAATGAAAAAAACTATCATACAAGTAATAAAGATATCCAAACTGTCAAACGAGTCTTTTGTTGGTACACTATCTGTCTTTGGCAATAAAAAACAAGAAATGCTTATAGCTAGCAGTGTTCTTAAAGTTCAGTTACTTTGGTTCTCTCTCGTATCATGTATCCAGGACCCATATTTTTCCCCATACGCCTTAGAGGATCGGTTTCTCCGAGATTACCTAAGAATTCTCGTAAATCTCAATCGGACTACAAACATCAAGATAAAAGATGCTACAGGAAAATAGATCGCAATTCTACGTCGTAATCCTGATCTTCAACTCTGTCATAGTTTTTCACAATACAAATGATTTATTTATCGTTTAATTTATTCGACTGGTGGAAATCTGTAGAAAGTATGGAACGAAAACCTTTTTTAACTGCTAACGTTAATTACTGAATTTGGGAATTTTCAAATTTTAATTGAATTTTATCAGTAATTTCAGTCATAGAGAATATTAAATGAAACATATGTTTCGGTAATATAATATACGAGGTGTGTTCAAAAAGTAATGAACATTATATTGTAACAAAGTATATCAAAATGTGGGATGAAATAATAATTGTTACATATTTTTAAAGTATACAATAATATTATATTCTCTAAAATGTACAATAATATTATACAATAATAATAGTATACAATAATATTATATTCTCATCCTTTGAGAAATCATATATTATCAAAAATGTTATTCACTCTCTGTAACAATACTGAAAGTATTTAATTTAATTAAACTTATTTTTAGCTAGTTTTGACGACAATGTTGATATCACCTACGTTTCCAAAATGACAACTTTTGACTAAGATCTGTCTCAGTTTAATTTTTTGTAAGTTTGTGTAAATTTTTATTAGCTCAATGCAAATCAAATTTGATCACACAACGCTACTCGATATTTTTTTTTTTTTTTTACTTTTCTAACATGTTACTACTCTTCATTTCTTCAACTTGAAACTTTGACTGAATATTCTGTATGGTATATACGTCTCCGCTAGTGCCAGCTTTTTATTGTACTATAGTCATTTATTGTATCTATATATTATTATTTGTTGTTTAATACTATATCTGTGCCCATTTATAATTCAACAATGATACTTGAAAGTTCAGTCAATCGGTACTTTCGTAATTTTTATCGTAGTTATATATTTCATTTCCAAAAGAAAATCAAGTAGCAGCTCGAGTAGAGTTGCAAAAATATAACGGTTCGAGCGCCCTGTTATAATTTCGAACATTCAGGAGTCCCCTTCAGCTTCCCCTCGATCCCTGAAGTGTGCGAACGTTCATATACTTGAACTGTAACGACCAACTATCCGAGGGCTTCGTTCGCGTCCGGAGCCACGATACCTAACCTTAAATCGAGTTTCGGTCGAAGGAAATTGAAAGGCGAAATCTCGAAGAGGAGGATGACCCAGAACATCGTGGAAAATTGCTGGAAGACTGCGGTTAGGTACTTGGCCGGCGAGAGGAGCGAGAGTCTTTGCCCTTTTATTGCGTTATAATCTTACCTCCGTCATGGAGGGAAAACCCAGTGGCACGGACATTATCCAATCTGGACGAAGAAGGTCGATACTTCGGCTACGTAGAGATCCTCCGTCCTGTACGCTCTCGAGTTCGATCGTTTGATCGCTACCGTCAAGCCACGTGCACACTCTTCGAAGGAAATGCCACAATGGCAAACAACTGAGTCAACTACTTCATAGGATGTTCGCGTTCCTTTGTCAGACCGTTCGATTTTCTCAAATAAACTGAGAAAAGGAAACATTTGTCAAACATTTCGTATAGTTTGCCAGAGCGTAAGAAAGAATTTCCTCGTTACTGTCTTCGTAGCGTGGTATTTAAACAACGCGACGCCTTCGATTATGTCTGTCCTTCGAAGGGAAACGGCAAACTGGATTAATCTTGCCAGCGTTACATCACCATGACAGGGCAGCGATCGTTTGTCCGATAATTACGCAATTAACGCCCGAAGAAGTAATTTTCTTCCTTGTTTACGACGCGCAAAATGCAGCGAGATAGGGCGCAGCGGAAGCAGCGCAGTTTCCGCTCAACGCTATGAACGATGTTAGTTGTTCCGAAGGCAATTTCTATTCAAAAGTTCGAGGGCTGGGTGAGAGATTCGGAAGAGGACTATCGCCTAGATCCGGCAGTGTCGTAGCTGGCACATAAACGCCTGCCGACATTTTCTCTTAATTTACAAGCTAATTAAGAAACAACGGTCCCGCTACTGTTTAACTACGGCAAAATCACAATGGCACATGCTTCGAGCAAACGAGTTTCGCTGGTGCGAAAGATACAGATCTTTCTCTGAAATTTGCTAAAAATCTTACTTAATCTCCTCGATATAAGTCGACATAGGTACATTAATCCGATATAAATATCGGCTTTAATTTCAAATCGCAAAATCATTCGCGTTAATTAAATTACGAATCCCTCCGATATTCTTTCATAGAGATGGAAGATAAATTTTTACTTAACGATTTCCGAATTGATTGCTTCTTAGCCGCTCGTCGATTGATTATAAAAATTCGATTCCACCAGCTTGGTTGGTGCCGGTGTTACGCTAACAACAATGAACTTTATAGGAAATACCTAGGGCTTGAAACTTACCTATGTAAAATGCTAACAGCCATCTATTATTTATCTGCCAAATAAGTAAGAGACACTGTCGAAATAAATTATGTACGTATTTTTCAGCTTTCAGATTTTGATAGAATTTCATTATACTTTTGCTCTGAAAGGGAAATTAGATTTTTTATCACGCGCGGCTGGAAAATTCTTTACAAAGCAGCTGGATGCGGATTAAAATTTCCTGAAGAAAGAGGCGACATCATCTTGGAGAGGGTAGAAGCAGAGCTTTAAATAATGCATAGAAAACGGTTCAAAGAGACAAATGCCTTCGATACATACTTGTAAGTAGTGATGTAAAATTCAGCAACGTCCTCTCAGCGCACTGGATGCACTGGAGATGGTTCGCATTGTTTATGCGCTAGGCTGAGATAGTACGTCATTTTTCACTTAGCATGCAGCGAGAAGAGAATTACTCTCGTTACTCACGCAGTTATACCACACCTCTACCTACTTTGCAAGCAATTAATAGCAGATTCTCTCTTGTACGTTGCCAAGCCATGCCACGGGGAAATTGTTATCGTTTTCTAACCACGTTATTCTTCGCCGTTCGGAATAACCTCGGAATTCTTTTCCTGGCGAGAAAGCAATTAATCCTTCTCATCGAGAATCGATAGTTTGCAAACGGTGGAATATTCCAACAGCGAAACGAGTTTTAATTTTCATCTGCGGTCCAATTCACTCGCGCTCCATCTAAGAATTTTCGATAGATTGCGAGCGTAATTGTTCATAAAATACTCACCGCGGACACGTGCGTCCGTGTGCGATTAAATTTCGTGGGCGACGAGATGAATCTTAAGTGTGTTAGCAAGCTCGTGCACGGCGAAGGGACTCAGGTTGGGGCGCAGGTGTCCGTTCTCGGGGACGCAAATGCACCCTGTGAATCTGTCTAAGAGTGAGTAACAACCCTTGCTAATCCGACTTTCTCGTGATCACATCATTTAGTTTGCAGTCTGCCTTTCGATTGGACATTGCGAAATTACCTCGGTGTACAATATCGAATATTAGACGCGAGATTCTTTATTAACGCGTCCGCAAAATTGAAGGATATAAAACAGTTGGAACATAGTGCGGAGCAACGTCATTCGTAGAATTGCTGCAACAGCCACTGTCTGCTTAAAAAGTCCGGGCGATCTACGTTTCTATTATATAGGATGCCAAGATGATCAAACTTTGGTACCGTATTCTACTAAGGAAGAAAAAAAGTCATACAACTGTAGGTCCGAAACTTTTGGAATTTATATCTCGGGGACAACTTCTCCAAAAGATACATGTAAATGGTGTTTTGAAACATGTCGACGTCAGCTATGATGACATGCAGTAAAAAATGCATGTTTTTGAAATTCAACGCAAGCTTTTTCAAGATTAGCGCAAGATCAAATGAATGATAGCATAATCTTCCTTGATACCATGCAACTTTTGTTTGAAATATTTTCTCGTATGTCTTTCGAGATATTTACCCTGTATTTCTAATATTTCTAATATCTAATTGGATTAAATCGCGTGTACAGAAACATACTTGCGGGAAAACTCTTTGGTCTGTATTTTCATTGCATAAAAAAACTCATAAAAAAACAGTTAATCAATAGTAATCCACAGCACATCAGAGCAATTTATTTACCATATATTGTCATTTTATTAATTACATTAATAATTAAAATTTTAAGTTAAAAATTAAAAAATCATTGAAAAAGAATGCAACATTGAGATGGCTTGAGATCGAATATTTTATCACATGTACCATATATGGTCTCGATAAATTTTCATTCAAGACAAAATGCAATCGTCATTCGAAATATCTTTCTTGAATATTTTCCAGAGACAATATTTTCCTGAACATTTACCGCCGAGTTATCCACATCTCTCTGAATTTTCAGAATTTCTTTCTCAAAACTTGCTCGCTTTATAGACACACATATTCAGAACATTTCTTAAAGTGTGCTCGAGGTATCATGGACTTTTCTGTAAATCGTAAATTCTTAAGAAAAGCAAAATATGAGAAAGTTATAATGTTTTTCATAGTCAGCATGGTATACTCCAATTTTTTCTGCAATGTTGTTCAAAAAACGAAAGTGATTTTCAATTTTTTAAATGAAATGACACATGTTTCGATTCACTTAGTGATGCAGGTTGACATTTTCTATGAAGAAATACTAACCTACATATGTCAAGAAATTATTAATTTAAGAAACATTTTAATCTTAATTTTGTAAAATCTGTTATACGAAAGACGAGGAAAAATATATTCATGCTGTCTTTATCTTTCATGCATAGATTTGACAAAATTAAAATTAAAATATTTCTCTCTCTCAAAGTAATAATTTTTCGACATGCATAAGTTAATAATTTTTTTTATAGAGAATGTCGTGCTACATTAATTAATGCATTGAAAAATACGTCATTCCATTTCCAAGATTATCTTCGTTTTTTGAATAAATATGCAAAATTAAAAAGAAACATATAAAACTATAAAAAAAACATTCCGTATAGCAAAGTTATGTAGGTTTTGAAATGAGATAGGTTCCAAGTTTAGTTTTTGTGTTAGAATTAATGTTAAGCGTAGTTCTCGTACAAGTACCAATCTCTCGCAATGCAATTATTCTATGTATCTTCGATGAATTTCTCTTTTTATAGAATACTACATGTACGTATAGAGCGACACATTTAATATTATCATCTGGATTTATGCCAATATTGTTATCTCAAGCAAGTACATTTTTAAAGAATTAAAAAATTAAAAAATTAATTTTCTGAGCATCACAAAGCTAGAATTACTAATAATTTAATTATAATAAACTTAATTTTGTACGAAAGAAACTAAAATTACAATATAGAAACTAAAGAAACTAAAATATATATATATATATATGCATTGTAATTTTAGTTTCTTTCGTTTATTATAATTAAATTATTAGCAATTTAAACTTTGTGATGCTCAGAAAATTAATTCTTTAATTATTTAATTCTTTAAAAATGTACTTGCTTGAGATAACAATATTGGCATAAATTCAGATGATAATATTAAATGTATGTATATATATATATATATATATATATATACATACACAATTATCGTACTTTAAGTTTAAAAATAATTTTCTTTTGAAATAATATTATAAATCTCATCAACGTTTTAATCAACTTTTATGTATTTAGAAATAAAACAAGATTAAAAATTTTAAAAGCTAAATTCATTCTACATTTAATAAATTTTACATGCTCGATATATTTACTTGCTAAAAAGATCACGCGTTAAAACGTACTGCAATTATTTATATCATTTCTGAATTGGAAACAACTTTTAAATTGGTTTCAACTGTGCACTGGAAACATTACGAGTAAACGCAACGGAACTTCATTGCATTGCTGACATGTCCAAAGCTTATCAGCCATTTAAAGCTATAAAAAAAGCTTTAAAAAAGAATTCTTTTCAGAAAATTCTCCATGCATATGAGCGAACTCGAATATTCATAAAACTTGACAAGATAAGATACACATCGTAGAGAAGGTGTTGCTATTTCCTCCAAGCGCACGCTTCATACACATATCAATTCCTAGATAAATATTCCAGGATAAGTGAGAAAGATATAATAAATAAAAGGTCCTTTAAACATAGAATCAATATCATTTCTCAGGAACATTCGTTGCAGATCTCTTTTCTGTTAAAAAGAAAAAATAAATAAATACATTTCTTCAATACTAGTACAGATTTCGTAAACGTTATATAAATACAATCTCGTATGTATATAAAAGTGATTTCTGAACATACGTGCATATATAATTCCGCTAACTGTTTGAAACTTGTGCGTGCCGACAGTTTGTGAATTTACAATCTATTACTTTGCGAATCCGTCCCTTCTAAATCGTTCGTTAAGATCTGGCAGTTTGTAGCTGTCTTCCCGAATAATTGATGATTACACACTGCTCTCGATGACAGCGTTTCTCGCCGTCGAGCAAATTTTACGCGAACTCCTACGACGATATCTATCGGGAATTTGCGTCGCCAAGGACTACAAGCCATATTGGAGAATCCTACTAGCACCTTCTCCTTCATTTTCCATTCTCTCTCAATTCCTTTCCACTCCACTTTTCTCACTGCTTTTGCCCCCATGTTCCTATCAGTGGCGCGAGCTTTGTCTATGAAATTCTCTCGTCTATATACACACACACACACACACACACACACATATATATATATATATATAGAGAGAGAGAGAGACATCGGATTATACGCCAGCAATTAAGATCACGATTTTCCTTGTTTGAAATTCATTAGTGGCCTTTGTCTTCCTAACATCTCTAATTACTCCGTTATCGTTTGTCTTCCCACGGCTCGATTACATCACTCGTACATGCTGAAACACATTTTTGTGAATTACGTACGAACGCCCACTCACAGGAAATCCATCGAATCGACGAAGAAACTAACACGCAAAGGAGAAGAAACAGAGCGAAAAAGAGAATCCATCGAGGCTGGTTTAATTCGAAATTGGTTCCCTCTTCTGGCGTCTGCCTCGAAGCTTTTATTTTCTCGTAATCTCTGATCTTTCCAATCGATTTAAACTCAATCACACCTTTCTACCACCATCGTCTCTTCCGTTTGCTTCCTTCTTTCATGCTTGCCCATGTTTTTCCAAACGTCCTCCATCCTCCTACGGTCTTTTGCCGTTTTCCTGATCGTTTGGTCGCGAGGACAGTGTGTTGGCCCCTACTCCCACGAAATAACCTACCTCTTTTCTCTTCCTCCTCAAGTTTGCTCGAGATAACGCGCCGATCGACGCAACGCTCCCTCGAGAAACCCGGCGTCTATTTTTGCCCGTGCCGTTCCAACCATTTCCACGCTCGATTTCGAAAGCTTCAGAATGTTCGAGGATATGGGAAACGATTAGCTCGATAACGAGCATAACGCGCGGCGTTCGAAACAAAGAGAATTTCCGCGGGGCACCGGGCTGATAATTATGCGCGACGCGACTTCCAACGACTTCGACGTTCAATTCTCTTCCCATCGCGTTCCCTCGAACAACTGCATCTGGCGTCACGCGGTGTGAAATTACTACATAGCTTGAATCAAGCGGCTAGTAAGTTGGCCAAATGGTTTCATCGAGTCGTTTCAAAGGACGCGCCGCGTCGGAGGGAAATATTTCTTATCGTGTAGGGAAAGTACAAACAAGAGCTTGGTCCGATCTGGTCACGATTGAATTAACACGATGCCGTGAACGTGTCGACAACGTATTCAAAGATAGTCTCTTTATCCGATTGTACCGCGCGTGTCGATGTTTTCAATATTCAATATTTTATTAAGTATTTGTTTATTTTCGATATTTCAAATATTTATATTTTTCAAGTTTAAAAGTATTTTTGAAAAATATTATCTTAAACTTGAAAAATACTTTTAAACTTGAAAAATATAAATATTTGAAATATTTATATTTTTCAAGTTTAAAAGTATTTTTAAAAAATATTATCTTAAACTTGAAAAATATAAATATTTCAAATATTTATATTTTTCAAGTTTAAAAGTATTTTTAAAAAATATTATCTTAAACTTGAAAAATACTTTTAAACTTGAAAAATATAAATATTTCAAATATTTATATTTTTCAAGTTTAAAAGTATTTTTAAAAAATATTATCTTAAACTTGAAAAATACTTTTAAACTTGAAAAATATAAATATTTCAAATATTTATATTTTTCAAGTTTAAAAGTATTTTTAAAAAATATTATCTTAAACTTGAAAAATATAAATATTTGAAATATAAATACTTGAAAAATATAAATATTTCAAATATTTATATTTTTCAAGTTTAAAAGTATTTTTAAAAAATATTATCTTAAACTTGAAAAATA